>NW_009188174.1:83808-122384 GCF_000690835.1 Fulmarus glacialis
TCTAATGTTCTACCATTCAATGATGCAGAGTTAAATTGTGTTTGATGAAAGTGTACCTAGCGGAAACCCATATCTTGTGGATCTGAAAACATCAAAACATAGAGGTTTTGCCATGGCAATTAGTGAAGGCAATAATTTCAACTTCAAATTTGTCTAAATTAACATTCATCTACCAGGCAGTTCTCGGAGTGTTCTGAGAAGATCAGCAATTCTTCATAAACAATGTCAAAATCATCTTTAAGAAATAAGCATTTATTTTAGAAATATGGATCTCAGTTCATAGACACATGAACAAGGTATATACTTCAGACCTCTGGAAACAGGAGTTCCCAGCTTGTAAATATACTACACTTCTTAGCTTAAGCAAAGTGACAGTTAAGTACAGTCTACGGGTGCAAATACAATGTTTCCTATCAATAAATAAAATACCCGGCCCTGAAAGGTAACTGGTATCTCATATTAGTTAATAAAATGATCTATTATCACTCAGTTGCACAGAAATCATTTTTTGTAGTGGTAGGATCAGAAGATCCATCAGAAGATCAGACATTCCAAAGGTGATACATCTGTGGAAGCCTTTCAAGTGTTCAGATAAATGTTCAACAAGCCTTCTAACATGATCACAAGACTATTTTCTTTCTGTCCCTAACTTGTTTTGTTTATTATCAGAGCAGGTGTTTTATAACAATCAGAGGTTCTGATGCAACCTTATCTCAGATAAGTAAGCAAATAGAGCAAGTACACTATCAATTCATAGAGGATATTTTTTCTCTCTTAGAAGGACCATCTGGTAAATCAAAAGAAAATGTAGCTGAATGCTTCATACTTTTCTCTGAATAGAGTGACAGAATTAGTGCCACTCCTCTGGAAGTATTAGTGTTATATTAAGTGGGTTTTCTGTACCTTTGTTTCTTTTGTGGGTCTGGAAGAGCACTTTGACATTTCACCATATGCACAGTGTATTATGTATCAAGGAACCAGTGGATATTACTGAAAGGTTTTAGCCGGTTTTGTTTTTCAAAAGGGAGGATAGATTTGCTGATGCTCGTTCCTTTCTCACGTATTTACCAATATGTTCTTTTATTCTCCTTTTGCCTTGGAACAAAACCTAAATTTCATATCTCAATGCGAATTAATTCTTTGGCGTCACTAGCCTAGAAAGCCCTCTGGGGCCAGCTATTTACAGCAATGCCATTTATAAGCATTGCAATCATGGATATATGACTAGGTAAACTGATAAATGGTGGTAGCTGTAAGAAGATTGAATATTTTTTGCTCTTTACATGGCACATATGTTTTGCACAAGTATTGCCTCATCTTTCTTTGTTTCTACTCTTCCTCATTGCAGAACAGATTAATTGGTTGATTGATTGTGCTAATTCATAGCAATCTTTTTATTCACAGTAGACTGCATTGCCTTGCCAGGAGCAGCCAAACAGCACTCTAAAAAGAAGAAAGTCAGGCAGTTATTCCACATAGAATTCCTGGAATACCCCTTGATGTCTTTGTAGGGTTTCTTTTGGGGCGGGTCCTAGAACTGTAAAATCACCAAAACCTTCTGGCTGGAAGGGACCTTGGGAGGACTTCTAGTTCCACCTCCTGCCTAAAGCAGGGTCAGTACTGAATTCAGACCAGGTTGTTTAGGGCTTTGTCTAGCCTGATCTTGAAAACTCCAAGGATGGAAATTCCCTAGCCACTCTGGAGATCTTGTTCCAAAATGTAAGATGGAAGGACATGAACTTGGTCCTCCATGGAGGGATTCCACTGGAAATACAAATTCACCTATTTGGACATCATTTGCTGGCTCTAGGAAATCCTCCTTTCCAGCAGACTAAGACCAGTAGCTTGCACTCCTATGGTTCTCGATACTGAATTCTGCAGGGATGATGAGCTCCATCATTAGAAATATATTGATTTTCTCTGATAATTCTCCATCAGGACTAAAGAGAAGAGAAATATGTTTTTTGCTTTCTATACAGGATTTTTTTTTTTCATACAGGCCATAGTATGTATTTGCAACTTTATAGTTACATAACCTAAAGAGTTTTTCTCCCTCCCCACAAGAATATAAGATCTCAGAATTTACTTACAGTGGATCAGCTCTTCTCTGTCTCTCTAAAATATGTGTGTGTAGGATAAAAAGATAAGAATGCCACAGACTGAGTTTGAACAGATGTTATCATCCATCCCTGACCATCCAGATGGTATTGGTAACCTGAGTTTTTGTTTTGTTACAGGCAGAATGCAATTCAGCTGGAGATTACCTTGACTGGAGACAAAGTAAAAAATTAAGAACTTCAGGATCTGTTTCTTCAATCCTGATTCATTCCACATAACACTAGGAATTAACTGAGCAGTTTGACTGAATAACGTACACAACCTGATCTCCACCTATAGCGAATAGAAAGATATGAACACCACTAGAAAATGATTCAGATTTATGTAGGTTTAAAAAATGATCTTTAGAAGGTAAGGGTGATTACTGTTCAAAACTAAGGACCCCTGTTAAGTGTGATGAATAAACGCTGCAGTTGAATCTGTTTATCCCTTTTGCCATCGAGTCAAAAGTTGTCTCCCATGACGCACCAGCAGTGATGTGAGCTGATAATGCATCATTATTCAGGAGAAAACTGCTTTTTGCGGTGGAAGACATAACTCTTCAAGAAACTCAGCCTGTAAGCTCAGGCTAAAATTTCCTCAATATTATGTGCTTAGACAAAAAATACAGCTGGCTGGTTTATTGGAACAAAATGTTTGGCATCAGTTCAGTAAATAGACATGCCAATTTTGTTTGAGATGGTCCAAAACAAAATATTTGTTTTGAATTTGTTCATGGAGAAAATTGTCAAAATTGAGTTTAATCTGCAAGAGAAATCAAACAAAAATGATTGATTTATTTAGACACCTGATTCAGCAAACCTTCAGCCTGGTTCTTGGAGCACTGTTCTGTATTCAGTTCTGTTGTAATCCCCCATCATTGTTATAAATCAGACCTGAGGCTCTACCTAGAAAATCTCAGGTTGTGTACACAGAAAAACAAGACTATGCCCAGCAGCCATATATGACCATGCGCCTGATTCATCCACAGTACGGCTATGTGCCAGAAATAGCAACTAGATGATGTAGTTATCCAGGGGAGTGTTCCATCCTTTCTCTGCTGTATTTCTCTGCCTCCTCTACAACATAGCTTCCAACCTGTACCGCAGAAACAGGGGCTTAAAGGCAGCAGCTCTATTTCACTTAAAACAATCTTTTTTTCCCCAGAATACTGACATGTAGAATATATGTCAGAAGTCTTTTGCAATAAGCATTCAGTATATGATCACATAAATTTGAAACTTAAGATCATCACAGATCTCAGCATCAGAACATCACCCATATCAAGACAAAAAGGCTCCTTCTTTGACATGTCGTTGACAAAAATAAGCATAAGCAGTATGTTATGTGTTTTTAAAGAGACATGCATCCATTCCTTTCCCAGAAAATAAATTAAAATCCAGCTAAACAAAACATTATGGTGAGTAGCCAGTTCACACACTGAAGAAAGGTGACAATATTATTAAATTGGTATATAGAATAGAATGGAATAGAACATAATAGAAGAGTTTATTCTATTGATGTCGTCATTGTTGACATTTGTTTAATACTATGGGAAATCTCAGGAACATATTTAAACAATGATAAGGCAGAAATTCTCAAGGAAAAAAATTCCATATATATCCTAATATCTGGTACATCTCCCAGCAGATAAACCAATAAAATAAAAATTGTTTTTACACACACATTCCATTTTGCAGCATTCCTCTCTGATTTTGTGTCCTTAATAGATAAAAAAATGCAAATTAATTTCTTATTCCTTTCTACAGCTAGAGAAATGTTAAGTCGTAGTCTTTATTTTTCTCATAAATATATAAATTTCTCATGTTGAAATAGACATTTAAAAGAGAAATATTCTGGATTTAACTGGGAAAAAAAAAGTCTCACCCTTTGCAATAAAAAAAAAAAGAAAGGGGGTCTTGTATTAGAAGCCCCAACCTAGTAAAATCGCTTTCTCTAACTATGATGCACTGCTGGTTTTCTGTGTTGTGATCCTCCTGAAAATAGGAACTTTATGTTTAATTGATTTATTTGTAATGATTCTGGCTCAGGGAAGAGACTCTTTGAAGCTGATTGATTAGTGCAACAAGCTTAAGATTTCATACCACAACAAACCTTTTTGTACTAATAAACAGTGGGACAATAAAGCTCTGGGGCACGGTGTTTCCCTTCACATTAAAGTGAGGATTTGCAACATAAGTATGTGAGGGACATAGTTTATGTGCTCCCAAGAAGCAGACATAATGAACTATTTCTTTTAATGGCAGATTATCCCTGTTTCTATTTCCTGGAGTGAAGACCTCGCAAATTGATGTATCTGTCCTCTGAGGTTTTCAGAGAGGCATTATGGCATTTTAAAATATTAATATGAGAGTACATTTAGCTGAAAGTAGCTAGTCTGGTAGTCTCTTGTGGCTGCCATACAGGTCACCAGAGACCTCCTGTCTCTCAAGGCAAATGATTTACTCTAAGTGTATCATTAAGATATACTTTTTTGGAATTTATGATAGCGCTTTCTTACAAAGTTATACCTTTTCTATAAAAATTTAAGCATTTTTATGCTATTTTCTCCCTTCACTCGCTGTTCCTTAAAAACCTGGTCAGTGTCACAGGCAAATTGAAAGTGCCACCCCCTGCACTGCAGTAGTGGGTCTGTGTTGAACACTGATTAGCTAGGACTGGATGTCACATCTTGTTATAACTTTACATAGCTGAAAAATTTCCTAGGAGATTTGAAAAGAACTGCAATTATTCCTCCAATAGAAAAAGAAGAAAGAAAGAAAGGAAAAAGATAAACTCAAATGTAATAAATGTCTAGATGCAAGAAATGGAAAAATATTAATCAAAAACATAGATATCAACAGATCAGCTCCAGAAGTTTTCTGTTACGGAAAAGCTAATAGTCGGTATATGGTAATGTTTGCTTCACATTTTCCTCTAGATGACAGATGATACCAAGGATGAATTTGTGACCTTCAGAACTTCTAGAGGAGTGTCATCGGCTCAGCTTAATGTTATTAAAAAAGTCAAGAAAGCACACAGATCTCATTTCTGTTTGCTGAAATTGTATGGGATTTGGTACTTTTTCATATACAAACACACACAGGCTCACACACGCACCCCCCTTGTCTTTTGCCTTTTCACAGGTGGCAAGGAGCATGTGATTCTTCCCACAGACCTCTTCTTTGGACATCATGGAGACAGTTAAGGAGATGAAGTCTTCATAACGTACTTGTTTTCTGAGGCCAGACCCATGGCCAGTTAAAATCAGTGTTCACCTTCACCAGTGCAGGATCATGACCTGGAAGATTAGAGGAGCTAACAAATACTGGTCTTTGCTTTCTGTCTTTAATTATTTAAGCCTAAACTGATCTAAAGCAAAGTACCACTGTAATATATTAGCTGAGGTGCAGTCTTTCTGAATTTATAGTACCACATTTCAATCACACCCGGCAGATGTCTCCTCCATTTCATTAGTCTATTTTGGTTTAGTCATGTACAGAAGGAGAGATATACAGAGTTTATACTTGAATTTGAGCAAGAAACTGAACCCTCAGAGAGGGTGTAGTGAATTCAGTGGTACAGCATAGTGCTTGCACGTACAATGCATCTCCAAAAAAACCAGCAAAACATCAATTAAATAATTTTTAAAAATCCTTCCATTTCTAGCATAGTTTAAAACCACATTCATAACCTGGGACAGACCCTAAAAATGTTGAGAAGGAGCACAGTTCTCTTAGGTTCAAATGGTTTATGTCAGCCGACATTTTGGTCCCAGGTATGTGTGTCACAGTTTTACTGCCCATTTCCTTAAGTGCTAGTATCCTCTTCAGCATGTGCAGTGGAGAGCAGCAGATGGGCCTGTGTTAAAGACAGAAGACCCTGGGGTGTCTGCATGCAGGAGAAATGTGTCCATGTGGCTTCATAGCAAGGCATTAGGTAGCTGCCACCTGCTCCTTTGTACCACTGCAAGGGTTAGCAATCCGCTGCAGAAGAGGATGGAGAGGCAAGTGGGGAATAGTTACAGCCAGCCATCCTAGATGATGCGTTCCCTTTCCAAAGCTGTGGGATTTTAGATAGCTCTACAGTTAATGCCAAGTCAACATTAACTTCAAATCCCTTGAACCGCACTGGGGAACTCGCCATGGGCACAGCTGTGGCCGCACGCCCGCCGGCGTTTCGGTACCGCAGGCAGGGGTGGCACAGCGCAAGCAGCCCAAATCTCGCAGAGGGGCAGCATGTGGAACCATGTGCTGGTTTCCCGCTATTTCTCCCCGGTGTAAAACCCACCTGTGCCCGGCTTCATGCGCTTTCTCATCTGCACATAAGGCAGATTGCATGGCCTTTCACATCTGCGGAAGGAAGCTGAATAAATTTTTAGAACTGCCTGTTTTGAGATCTAAACTAAGGTCAATGTTAGTTTTAAGTTAATCTACAGCAAATTATTTCCTGTTTTCAGTTACCATCTTTATATTCATGTGTGTAAACAATGAGATACAATTCACACACTTTTAAAATAATTGACTAGGGAATCTTTTTTCTTAATACTTTTAGCTACTAATTCTGATATGGTGTCAAAATTCTTAGGAAAAAATAGAATTGTGTGTAAAATATCATGTCCATAAACTGAAGAGGAAAATTAATAGATATTTAAAAAAACAGACTTTTGGCCCAAGATTTTAAATTTCTGAGATTTTTCAATTTTTTAGAGAAATTGGATGGTCTTTTTTACTTTTAGTTTTATATTATTCTGACCCTTCTAGCTTTTCATGAAACAAAGACTTTCCATTTTCCCACCAACAAAACATATTAAAGAAATAGAAAACACTTCCACAGAAATAGCGGGGGTGAAGGGCGAGGGGAGAAGAAAGACAAGGAAAATAAAACGTGCAAAAAAACTCAAAGAAAGGCTGGAATACTGAATAATGACCAAACCCAAACTATTCATACAGTCAAAATTTTCACAAAAATTCTCAGATAAAGCAAAAATAATGAACTCTCTAACCTTACAAAATGATTTGCCAACTTTCTAATTTTTGAGCAATTCCATTTATACAAAAGTATTTCATATGGCTAAATAACATTTCAGACAAGCGTGCTTTATAATGGCCTTAGAGGAACTGTAAGAGACAGTGTATTCAATTTCTGAGATTGTTTTATACTTAATTTCGTTTGCCTAGACACATCTCTATTTCTGTGTTAATTCAAACGTTTGGAATAGACCAGCAAGGACTGTAAGCGTAACAGAAAGTCCTGAATAATACAGACAGCCCTGCCCTTTCATTTACCCTTGTTCAGTTGTTCATCAGAAACATTTCTGAGAATGATATTATTAAACATTTCTTAACTAGCTAAGTATAATTCCATTTTCTATAGCTAGAGAATCCACATCATCAAAAGTGTAAAGGCTGCTGGATACTCTTGTGATTCTTCCAGTTTTCATGTACATAATTTTTGCAGTTTTTTGATTACGGAAAGAAATGTTCCAAATTTGGTTAATGGAGTGTATATATATTTTACACATAACTATATAAAACCTGATGATGATGTTGCTGCACAGCAAGTCACAAAGAGGTTCCAGTAGCAAACATTACAAATCATTATATATTTCTCTATTTCATCTATGTCAATTGTGAATACAAATAACCATGTTTAATTCCACACTTAAATTGGAGAAAGAAGAGGAGTCTTAAGCAGTCTCCTTAAATATGATATGGGAAAAAGTAACAGTGACAGCTCCTGCAATGATAAGTGTGAGTGCTCCACTTACAGAACAGATAATACAGGGATCTTGTCAACTGTAGCGTGTGGGACAGCAGCATCAGAGCACATCCAGACTCTTCTTGGTATAGTGAGGGAGCACTTGTATCTTCTCCTGCCCGTCAAGTTTTAGAGTGCATACTAAGTGATATTGAAGGGATTTTTATCAGCAATCAGTTCAAATAGGTTAAGCACTTTACTTTCCTAAAACTAATCTTAAATGCATCTTTAAATTTAACTTTAGCCAGAAGGTTGAAAGCTATCTTTAAAAAAAAAGAGTAAATACAACTAGAGCAAGGAGAATTAAAGGGACTCTTAAAACTTCTTTTTGTTGTTTATTATCCACATATTTCCTAAATACTAGCAATAAAAGTAGTTGTGTCTGAGAATAGTGGTCTTTTCTTAAGGACTATATTTGATATTCAAGAAGAAAAAGTAAACAAATAAATTTTTATTCACTTATAATGGAAACTGTGCCTATGTACAAATCAAAACCGTTTGGTCTTCATTAAATCCTTATCAATGGCTATTGTTTATGAAAGGAATGGAGATGTTCAATGTCTTAAACATCTGCTCCTTCAACATCTCTCCTGTCTTGCATCTGCCCATGCAGGTCTGCTACTAGTTTAGACCATAAATGATGGTGCTGCTGCAGGACTGGGGGTTGCTTGTGCCATTTCTCAGGTGGAGCAGCTGGCTACTTCTGGGCCTAACAGCTACACCTGGTCCTTAGATGAGATCAGTCAAGTCTTTACTTGTAGGCTTGGAGTTTTATAATGGAAATATTGTATGTTTGACAAGTCATCTTTAGTTCAACCATATGTTACTGGTTACTGCTCCCTCAGTAAAAGAATAGTTCCCTCTATTGGAATTGTAAGTGTGTAAAGCCCCAGAGCTTTCAATATTCAAGAGGTCAGGGGGAGGGCTGGATTCATCACCTAGTTTCAGTTATCGTAAACTAATATAACTAGTATAAAATATCTCTTTGTGCTCTTTGATATTAACGGGGAGACTCAAGCATCCAAAGGGCAATCTATCCATGTATCTTTGACACTGAGGTTATGAAAGATGAATCTCTGTCCAGGAAGGCTGATTTCTATGGTGACTGTAGAAGAAAGCTGGAGAACTACCTTAGACCAACTTGCAGCAACTAAAGTTAGGTGGGATGAAGCTCAGTTGTGGCTATCATAATGATGTCTTTTGACCTTAAACCTCTGCTTGTGGATTTTTTGCCAGTATGCTTCAGTTGACAGTTTTACCTTCCTTAGAGAAAATCCCTGCAGAATTTAGGTCAACACTCCATGTTGAAATGAGACTCCTATTAACCTCAACAGGGAAGAATATGACTGTGTATGTTTTACTGGTGCAATAATCAACACCTGATTTTTTTAAAATACGTATTTAAACTTCCTTTAAGGATAACAATATACTAAATACGTGGCCTATGAGACACGTATGTACCTATTTCCTGCTCCTGGAAACTAATTTTCAAGCCTTGAGTCTATAACTTCAAATATATAAATCAAAATCTGCTCTAGATTTAGTTGTGGTCAGTGCAATCACTCTTATTTTGCAGCAAGACAGGGTTAATCAGTTAATCTCACTGTGATATGCCTGCATATTCTCACATTGTGCAAAAAGGAATTTCCCAATATAGCTACTTACAGTTTGTTCTTACGTATAACATAAGCACTTTTCTCATTATTTATCTAAAATTAACTTTTAATATTATGAGATAGTGAAAATTGTGATGTAGGTGTATTGAATATAGGATCCGCTGCACTTATGCGCTTGACATATCTTTTCTATGTGAATTGTCCGAGAGGGACATAAGTCATTTTTAATAAATGTGGGGAAAAGGTCTGAGGTGAAATGAGGTTGGTGGTTGGGGCTCAGAGTCTAATAAGATAACTTAAGGCTACTCACTCAGCTAACAGTCGGGGCAGTTGTCAGCAGTTCTGGTTTTAAAAAGAAAAGAAGATCGAAGAAAAGATTTAAAGATGAATGAGGCTAAAATACCCTCTGCTTTCAGTAGACAGTAATTCTGTAAGGTCAAATTTGAGGAGTGATGGGAAGAGTATTAAGAAATCTAGCAATTTAGAATGGACATATATTCTCACAGGCATTAATTACAGAAGGTATAAATTTGGATTCAAAAGGACTAATTTTTCTGGACATTAGAAGAGAATCTGTCCCGATCCTTGAACCTAACTCTGGATTTTCAAGCTTCCAGTAAGTTTCCCAATTTCTGTGGACAGCAATTACCCTGTGCAGTCCTGTAACCCATTCTCATGCAGACTTCCACATCACTTCAGAGAGTTACATACAGGAAAGGACCATACAACAGGGCCTTTAATTTTCAGATAGCTTATTTGATAAATTATGCCACTGAATCCATAGTGTTAATTCTCTACAGTGATGTTTATAGAGTAGCTGGTATAACATACATAGAGCACTGTAAATAGGTCAGGTTTTATTGTTTATTTTAACAAATGGATAGGGTTGCATTAGCATTGGGGAAAATGTATAAATATTGATTTGAAAACCTGGCGTGCACAATAAAAGAGCAACCCTTGTAACCCTTTTAGAGAAACCCAGCCATAAATAAAGTTCATCTCCATTTTTTCAACAAAACAATTAATACATTATTCATCCCAAAAGTATTATCATCCCTGTTGTTACCAATAGCAACTGAAGTATCCTAACACTGCTAACACTACTCTGTGAAGATTATATTTATTTGTATATCTGAAGAAGGGATGTAATGGTATATACTGTAACAACATTTTATTTGTGGTGGAATCTATAAGGGCAACTTTTAATAGTTCTGCCTGGACTGAGGCTAAAGGATGCAGCTGACAAATGTTTGTATTATTCTGACCATGGTGAAAACAAAATCAATAAATGCATTTTTGGAACTAAGGAAACAGTTATGTATCGTCTTAGGTCACGTCTTGTTCATTTACTTTATATCTTTCTGTATGCAGAAAGCTCTGTCCAAGAATATTAATGGTATACAGCTGTATATAATTAAAGCCTTTTTTTATTAAGTAAACTTTGTTTAAGTAGGATATTAACTGGTTGACTACAACACATTTATATTCACAATGAACAAAACTATCCGAAAATTTAGGAGATTAATTTCATTTTGGATGGATACCAGACGTTATCTAAGCCTTCTTCTCTGGGAATTGGGTTTGAAATCTCACAAGTAAGGCTTTTAGTTATATTACCAGCACTGTCCTGCTCTACCAGGACTGAATGCAGGTTCCTCATTGTACACTGTGGAAAAAGAGGAAACCCTGCTCTACCAGGACTGAATGCAGGTAAAAGATAGCTAACACCTCATTGTACACTGTGGAAAAAGAGGAAAAAGAATACAGGGAATTTTTTTCAAAGCTCCTTCCCAGCCATGAGTAGCAAATTGTTTAGATCGGTCTCAGGTACCTGACATATCACAGCACAGAGGAAAACAACAAAGGGAACCGCAACCATATTTAGTAAGTCTCCAGGACCACTAACTGGCTACTACATATGGACGGCAGTGTGTGTTGATTGGAAGACAAAAGGCCAACAGAGAGATACCAAAAGATAAACATAGGGCTAAAGCCCAAAAGATAGGGCTAAAAGCAAAACTTTTATGAGTTTGGATGCCCTAACATCATTTGACATAATTAACATTTTGGTTGATGACATTTTTAAAATACGAAATTTTGATGCAAAAAGTGCTACTAAAGTTTGAATGGAGAAATTTCTTCACTGAAAGGTAGTTTTGTTTTAACAAAAGATGTTTGGGAAATAGTTCTTTACCAAAGCCCTTTTGGCTTTGTTGAACAAAAGCTTCAGTACATGACTGCATTTTATATTCCGCTTATTTTATAACTAAAAGTTCAAATTCAAACCAAGTAAATCAGAATTTGCTTTTCATCACAAAACAGATACAACATTTGCTACTCAGTGAACCTTAAAGTGTCAAACTGGGTATAATAAGAGGTTTTTCATCTCTGCATTCGCCAAACTCTAAAAAACTGTATGGTCTGTTTTAATGGATCCTTGTAGTACTTTCATACCATACACAGAAACAGAAGGACATGTCAAAAGGACAGATGATTCCTTTGGGAAAAGCTTTACATTTAATAAAACAAGTTCCATTTTGACATTTTTAGGGTGAGTGGATGTTAACACACTTCTATGCAAGCACATATTGAAAATCTCACATTCTGGATAGTTAACTAAAGAAGAAGAAACAATTAAGCGTGTTAACAATAGAATGTGATAAAGTTACAGCTTTAGATTAAATCTCTTAAAAGTTTAGCATAACTGCATGATTGAAGTGTTGAAATATTGACACAGAAATGTACATTAGTGTTTGGAACTGAATCTTGACTGTATCCTTTTCAGCTTATACCTTGAGAAAATATCCTTAAAATATTAAAAAATGTAGTTGGACTGCAACCCTTTTCATTTGTTCAGAAATACGAACATTAGATTTGGCTTGATTTTATGGAGATCTACAAACCTTAAGATTGAAGAAGAATTGAACAAGAATATCTTTTCTATATGACAAACTGTGTGAATATTTGAATATAGTTGTCTGGAGTCTGAGATAATTCCAAGCCTAGGGCAATAAAAACTTTTCAGTGACACGTGGGATTTTATTTTAAATTAGTTTATTTATTCTTATCTCTAATACTTGAACTTGAGTGGTTTGTAGTGTAAAAGTAAATAGTGCAATTTCTGGCATATGTATCCCATATCCTAAGTAATGATTAAAAAAAAATCCTGAAAGTTCTACTCTTATTCATGAAATAACTTAATTTTTTGAGCTATTTTTAAACAGAACACTGAACAGAATATGTAAACAAAATACATTTGTACCTAAGACCTGACGCAAGTTATGGAGCCATCTATTCATGCCTTGAAAATCACCTCTGGGGTGGGATGAGGTTGTTTGCTTTCAGCCTGTGAGGAAATGAATAATAAATAAAAATCTTTTTGAAACACAGGATAGCTTCTTTTTATGAATAAACAAAGGCTGAAGAATTTCACCCAAGATTACTTTATTTCAGAGAGGAATGAAATTAATTAAGTGGGAACTGAAAGTAGATATAAAAAACAAAAATGTGTTTCAGTCTTAAGTATTGTTAAAAATGCCTATAAAATCCTTGACAGAATGGATTTCTGTCACTTGATTCAAGATGAATGAATTTCAAGAGTTTGAAAGATTAATTTTATCTGAAGTATCTAAAGAAGACTCTTCCTAGACATGAGATCTTTTCTCAAAGAGATATCTGAACTCTCACCACATCATCTGCTTCTTGTTTTTGGAAGAGTTCCTGTGGTCATATTTCCAAAGGAAAGATATATAACTAAAATACAATATAATTCTTCTCATCACCTTTAAGAGGTCTTTCCTCTAAAAAGCACTCTGTTCATTACCAGCACAATTCTCTCCCTCTTTTTAAATTCATTTTTAAAAATGTTTCTACCTTCCATTAAAACAATATAATTCTCCCTGAGGTGCTGTACTTACAGTCTTCTGATCTATGATGCATAAATGGTGATATGAGAGACAAATAGCTTTAAAACCAGTATTTCTTCCCTACCTGAATGGGAGTTCTCTCTGAGATCCTTCTGCACCCTCATATCTAGAGCTCCCTCTATCTAGAACAGTTCAGTGACTTCACGTTCTCTGTCCTTGCTGCGGTGGTATATGGGGAACTTCAGTGCTCCAAAAGAGCCCAGTTCAGGCAACCAGATTCCTTAGACAAAGTATGGAACATGTGCTCTCCATCAAAGCTTTAATTTTCTAGTCGTGCACCATGATTTTTCCTGTTCTTGAAACAGTGACTGGATAGTCCCCTTCTCCTTGAAAAAAGCACAGAAGTATGACTCCTCTGTCCCCATTACAGAAACCGTCACTGGATTTCCCTCTAGGAGAAATTGCAGAGTACTGATTTACCTTCCCATAAACATTTTATTCTTCTGGAACTTCACTGGATTTTTAGTACCTAAATTTTTAGGAAGAAGCCAGATATTCAGAATTGCTCTTTCTTCCTCGCAGGGCTGCCATACTGAACACATATCTCCAAAATGTCCTGCAAGTCATTATTTCTTAGCCTTCTGTGTTTGAATTATACGCACAGTTTGCAACAGAAAAAAAATGATCCTCTCCCTGTTTTGATAACAGATATATTAAGTTAAAATTCATCCTAGAAGTAAAAGGATAAAATTGAGAAAACATATAATTAAAACAAAGATGCAAGGTCTGTCAGATACAAAAAAGACTCTCTCTAGTAATGTGATGGAATGATTTGAATCATTTAAAACTGATCTTGAGGGAACATAGGAAGATTGTACCATGGAGAATGATACAAAGAGATAGCTAAATGACAATATAGGTTTACCCATTGCAAATTTCTCTTTGTTTAATTAATTGGCCAATTCTTATTCAGCCATTTCTGTGAGAGTTTGGCATGATTAAGGTCAAAATTTAGCCCCATATTTCAGCCTGGTTATTCACAATGACAACATGATACCATTAAATGTTATATAGGCAGTTTTTATGAATCCATTGTGATGGGCATGATACAAAAAAGTAACTTAACTTGAAGCTTAAGTTAAAACTTAAACTGAAAGTTAGCTGGAAATTTTCAGAAGAAAATATTTCTGATGCACCACATGGCAGAGTCAGAACTAAATGTGAATACTGTAATAACTGTGTATCCAATTATTATTAGATGCCAGCTCTTCAGGTGCAATGAAATCTCATAGTACGATTTGACTTAAACTGTTGAGATTTTTACAAGCAAAGGAAATTTTTTTTTGGGGTGTGTGTGTGCAGTTCTTATATTGCAATCAGTAATAATATCTATTTTTAATGTGACTGTATTTATCTGTGTCAATATGTATGGGATTTTTGTAAGTAATCTACCTTCTCCCAAAGAGGGAATAGAAATAAACTAACCAAAAAAATCCTGCAGCTACAATGGTTAAAAAAATCACATTAAATCACTGAACATTAAGGAACATTAATCTAGTTGCTTTAGGGTTCCAGTTCAGTCCCATTTTTTTTTAATAGAGGGCAGTAGACATATTTAAATACTAACCTTCTTTCTCAAAACATGTCTTGAATTGGGTTTTAAGCAACAGGCAGTTCCAGTACCACTTGAAATCTGTGTTATCTAATACACAGTTCCCCTATATAAGGACAACTAATACGGATTTATGTTATTATGCTTATAAAATTCTTGTACATGTGCTATATCTATAAAATAGATATCACATAAAAGGATGTATGTACTTTTAGAGGTAGATTCTATTTTTAATATTTTTAATCTCTGAACAGTTTCTGAATTTTCACTGACTGCATTCTTTCATAATTGAAAGGTTCCTAAAGATTTAGCCTGTCACCTTCAATCTTCCTTTTGGAAGCATTACCATCATAACTTAAGATAACATTTCCTCAGCGATTTTCTCTAGCAAGAGCCTATGTGCATGTCAAATCAAGTATGTCAAAGCAGGTTTCCATAGGATAAATTTCAGCTTCTCAAAAAAGGGGCTCATACAGACTTTGCTTTTACTAATGCACTTCAATAATGAAAACAGAGATATGGCCATAAAGACCTTTTATATATTTCACAAAACATAAACTAGAGGATTGAGTACTATTTCCTTCATCTACTGGGAATAAACAGAAAAGAGTAGTGGGTGCAATGACTACATACTGATTTAGGAAACAACACTAATAGCTTGCACGCATAAAAGTTTACGTAAGTAAACAAGTAAGTAGCAAAAGAGTGGATGGCAGAATCTGGAAGACAAGGAAGTTATTGCTGCCTTAGGGAAGACTTGGATGACTATATTAATGCAGTTCTGCTGCAGCCAAACTCAATGGGAGTTTCACCATTGACTTTCAGACCAACTTCCAAATTACCCTACAGCCTAAAAACATAAATGAAGAAAATGGAAATGCGTTAATGAGGCAAATACAAACCAATAAATTTTAAAAGTAATTCCGAAGTTTAGTATAAACCATTTTAATTTCAGCTGAAACTGTAATGATGTTAGAGTATATATCCAAGCAGAAGAACTATTTTCACATTTTATGGCAAGCCCTCACAGTGCAAGGAGCGCAACACGGACTCCATTTCCTTATGCATTCCTGATGCTTCGCTGTACTCTGCTGAAAGCATCTTAGACTGGGTTTCCTAAATCATGACTGTTCCATGTAGGAGTCAATATGCCACAAGGCCTCACTTCATATTCTGAAACATAATTTAAAATGGTCATAAAATGGAAATGGGTAGTATATACTTGAAAGTGTTGAGAAACAGTAGTGAAAAAGTATCACCTGAAGTGTCTTATGTAGTAAGTTAGAGATATGATGGGAGAAGAACCTTCCTAGCTGTTCCTGTTTCACAATGTGAATATTGAATAATCTGACTCTTCTTTGTTTGTGTCATGAAGTTTTAATAATTAAACAACAGGTCATCTGAGCTCTGTTGTGTCATCAACTAATTACTACATTTATGTTTGTCAATAGCAAAGCCGCAGTAGTATTTTAAATTCCATTTATTGTGTTTTAGCTTAATGCTTACTGTTACTTTTCCTGCACATTTTTTCCCGTCATGAAAATTAACCCACAATATATCTTTCTGGAAAGAAAATAAACAGCTCTCTTGCCAAGCCTTTCATTACACTGCTTCTTTCCATCATGAATTGTGATCTAACACTAGCCTAGTAAAAAGCCAGGGCCTTTGAAGTGTTGTGCTAATTTGATTAATACGTAGTTACATCCTGTTATGATGCACTTTGCCTTATGCATTTTAAATGGAAAATGCAGAGTGGATTACATTTGTGTTAAAAACACAGCATACTAAATGAACAGCATTGAAAGTGGGCTATAATAACAAGCACTGCAACCACTTTAAACATGTAAAAGGTTATTGCTTGCAGGTTAATGATAATTGTACCAAAACACATGCTTTTATAACAATTAAGAGGTCAATATAAATACTAGTGAGATTCATACAGCTGCCATGGGAAATACCTGATTTAAATTCCTTGATTAAAAACAAAACAAAATATTCAAAAGAATCCTCTGAATCAGTGTCCTTCTACTCATCCCCACAAGTACTCTGGGGCTTGAAGTCACTTCTAACTCGGCTTCCATCCAACCTGAAAAGAATTTAATGTGCTTTTCCTTTCTGTTTAAATGAAGAGTTAAATTCAACTTCCGCATTTGTGCTACATATAAGGTTTCCTGTGCCTAGCAGGAGGCACTATTACACAGCATTGTTACATATAAAAATATTTCGGGTTGGTTTTTTCCCTTATCTTTTTAAAAATAAAATACACTGTTTTATCATAATACCTTGAGATACCAATAATCACTGCAGAATAAGAAATATATCACCGTACTACTTTATGTTTCAAGTCTACTGTAAACAAAAGTTGTATCAAAATCAAACTTTGTGCTTTAAATGTGCATCAGTATGCTTTAAATAGTTACATAATTAAATTATTACATAATTATTGCACCTACTAAATTTGCTAACAATACAATACAGTAAAATTGTTTCCATACACTTGAGTAAGCACACAGTCCTTTTATGTACTTGTGCTAAAACAGATGAAATATCACACTAACAATGATGACCCCAAAATCTAAATATATATTTAAAATTTACAAATATTGATATGATTTACAGAGGAACAGCACACAGATTGTGTTTCACTTTTTACAGCTCTGCTTGAATGCAGAAAGGTACCATTCTATTAAGTTATCACGTTTTCATATATTTCAGTCTTTCGTGTCATTTTATTTCTAGCTTGCTTGCTCTTAGAAGCTTATCTGACACCTCTCTTTTTTGATTTTAGGTGAAAAAAAATGTATTGTGGAATGTAGCATCATACTACTGAAGGAGAAGTGTAGCAAAGGACAAAGAATTAGCTAAAAAAACATTAAATCACCAAATAGTGAAGTATAGGGTCTATTTCTGCCTGTTGCATGGATTTGTTTCCAAATTCAAGGTGGCAGACACTTGTTATTCCATCTACCTCCCTCCAGGGAAAGACAGCATGTCTGCATTTGTTTCTGATTTATTTTTGAACAGCTTAATTAATGTTTCTTATCTATTCATTTACAAAACTATAGTCATAGGTTTTATTTTCATTTGTATTCCTGAAATTAATTGCTTTCTTTCCTCAGTATAGACTTATCAGTTCTGCTTTTATTTTTTTCATTAAATAATGCATTCCAAACTTTTTAAATAAATTTTCATATGTTTGCAGTTTACTTATAGGTCATCCTCACTCTTTGGTTAGCCAATAATTATAATATTAATTATTACCTAATCTCAGAAGACATCTTCACCATCATGTTTTAAATCTTCTTCCAAATTTTCTACTTTTTTCAGTATTTCCTAGTAACATATCATGCAATGGTGATGGAAACCATCTATGGAGTTGACTGAGGGCATACTTTAAAAAAATTGTATAATTCCAATGATTTATATCAGGCCACCGTCATTTGATTAGACTACAACACCTGCAGTAAAAGTGCAATGAAGTCAGTTGCAAGATCTTTCCCTTAGACTACACGGGCTTTTGGATCAGAATTGCCTAGTCCTATTACCCTCTTCCCTCGCATTTATGATACAACACTGCACTGACGGTATATGGAGGGAAAAAACCTCACCTATCTTCTGAAAAAATTTGGATCCAGTTCTACACCAAGAAATTGAAATTTGCCTTTTTTTCTGGTTCTTCTTGTCATACTATATAGCAAACTTATAAATTATGTAATGCCCTTGTATAATGCTTCTGAGCATTTGTCCTCAGTGTTCCTTTGTTCAAAAATGTTTGTATCAATACTTTTAATGTTTAGTCATAAAATTTCTTATCAATTTTCTGATTAATATGTTGGTCTGCTCTTGTACAATCCTTGATATTTGCACATTTAAACATAGCTACTCCTTCAAATATGGCCAGGTTTTAACCTGTGCATTTGCATTTATATGGTTCTACACTTTCTGAGGTTTTAAGAATAACCTAAATCTGTCTTCCTAGTATACATCATAGTTATGCTGGCATCATAGTTAAGTCTTTATTTCATCATCACTTAATAGCATCACCTAAAGCTAATAATGCTTACTGAAAATAATGTGTCTCTGTCAGATCTCTGACGATGCCAGTCCTTAACGACTAATTTTAAAGAGTAATACTTAGGGGAGACTCTGGTTCACAGTTTGAATGAATCGTACACTTTTATAACAGATTAACATAGCATAAATTGTTGCAAGCCAGAATCAATGCTCTTCAGAATTTAACTGAGATTTTAATTTTTCATAAAATCTTTGAAAGTGATTTCAAGCAAGTCATTAAGCATAATCATTCCGAATAGATGAATCTCATTTTTAATTATGATTATGACCAGCAGAGACATCTGAACAGCAAGAGTTTATTCTTTTATATAGTCAAATCCTTATAATAGGATTTTAGCTTACGAAAAGTCACACTGATTTCTGACCTTGAACCAGAGAAGACGATGAGCTGACTGTGACCAATAACCTGAAAAAAGACTCTTCTTCTCATACCCTCCTGTTCTGTCTTCAAAGAAGATTCAGAATATTCCAAAATCATCACTGATTGACTTGATAATACGAGTTAAAGGAGGATAACACCTTGCTGCTCAATGAAATCTCCTGGACAGTGATCCCCTTCCACTTGAAAACTCTGAGTATTCACACAGAAAACACTATGTATATTCTTTATTATTTGCATTATAAGTCCAAACACAGCATCAATCTTATTTTAAAGACACTTGGAAGGCCACACAGAGTAGTACAACAATATTTCTTGCCTCTACTCACATTCGATACATAACTCCCACTGCAGTTTTCAATTTTCCTCAGGTTCTGAAAGACTTGAAAACCAGGTGGGTCACAATATTTTGTGCATCATCAGTGAATGGATGTGATTGCAGTTGCTTACATCTCAGACTTTCTCAAACCAAAGATTTAAGAACTAGTGACTTGCCTCTGCAGCAAGTGAAGTCTTTTTGAAGAGAAATAAGAAGTTCATTCTGAGACCAAACACAACTTGCTGTAACTAGATAAGATCTCAAAGGCAAGTTAATAATCCTTCATAATTGAACACAGTGTGATCCTTCTGTAATGGAACTTCTATTCTGAACTATTGAAATACAAATACAAACAGTCCACAAATGCATTACACTCATTAAAGATTTATAGGCTCAACCAGATCTGTCACCATACTATCCATACATATGAAGAGAAACTAAAACAAACCATCATAGATTAAAGTTTGCATATCTGATATGTCTGATGCATGGTTTGTTTTGTCTGTAATTGAGTTAGACCCTATTGCTTACATCCAGAGAAAGAGAGATTTTTGCATCTGCTTTGAGTTGTGCTGCTTCAGTAAAGCTCTCCAGAGATGTTGCAAAGCTACAAAATAGAGTTCTTACCTGTTTTCTCACTGGTTTGGGTTGACAGTGCCCTATGTGAAATGCTCAGTACCAAATAGCGCAACTAATCTATGACTTCTAATGGAAAGCATTAGAAAGGTAGGCATGAAAAGGAAAGGATTTTCAAACTTGTGCAAGGAAAGGGACATTCTTAATTTTTTCAGATGTATATGAGCTATAAGTGAATGTGAAAATTGGTACTGAACATTTTCTGATTAGTAAAAAAGATGAGTAAATACTGAATGTATTTTATTCCTGTCACTATAAGTACAAGCTTAATTATAGTTATAACTGGCACTGGTAACAGGGAGGATATAAAGGAACAAAGAACCAATCCTTCCTCTTGGTTATTTTATAAAGAAACTTTGAACAAGAAATAGAATGTACCACTTGGCCCTCTAGTTCTTCGTTAGCCTCTAGCAATAGTTTTCTGCAGAGGTCTACTGGACTAAGAGTATCCTTCCAAGGTTGTTTTCTTCTACCTCTGTTATCTGGAACCAGAAAAGGAAACATAAACTTACTTCTGAAGTACCTAAGCATTCATCTAAGTTTTTCAGGGAGAACACCATGACATAGGATTTAAAAACAAATGAATAAAATTTTGGGGGCCAGTCACATGTTCTTGGTGCCTGCATTTCTCAGCTTGGTTCAAATAGCAAAAAATGCAAGATCTGGAACGAATATTTGTAAAGCATTAGACACACGCTGTTTACTTACATATCACAATAAATATAGGAAAGCTTTACACTGAAAGTAAATTCAGATACAGGACCTTAAATAATCAAATGTTTTAAATCACTTTGATTAATCACTAGAATATATTAAAAGATATGGTTTCAGCATGTCTTGCACAGAAAATGTCTTTTAGTCAAACCCTAGTTTCTCTCTATCTGGTCCATGTGTAATTCATGAACCTTTAAACATTATGGGATTATAGATAGCTAAGCTGACATTTTTACTTCACTTAGCAGCCTCAATAATTGGTACACTCCAAGCATTTTAAATACTAAAGTAATCATTGTTTTGAATTCATCTTGTGATGTCATAACAGCTAACGATTGACATAATAAATTTCAAGAATATGAAAGCTCAAAAAGAATGTTAGAAATATTTCTTATTTTTAATACGTAACAATTAAATGATCTATAACTAGCAGTATATTCTGATGTTATCTTTAATGAAATGATCTTTAAGTGTATGATGTATTGTTATTGGTTTTTCACTTCTGGGCAAGAAAAGAATTCATTAAAATTTTAGTGTGTTTTCCTCAAAGTCAGAAAGAAATATATAGACTAAGATATCAAATCTATTTAATATCTTGAATAGAAGTGGAAGTTCAGTGATGAAAATTAAAGATTTGACTTTGTAGGAAACTCCAAGAACTGTGTTGTCTCCTCCTCCCCAGGAGTTGCTCTGGAAGCCAGTCACAACCAAGTAACAAACCACTACAGCTTGCATCAGCTATAATTTAACATAGGAGCTAGCTGTAAACTACATCAAAACTAGGTGGCAGATTATTTCCTAGGAGAGGCTGGAGGACCTGTAGCCCCGCAACAACCAGTGCATGGTGCAGATCCTGGTCCCACAGTTCAGAAACGTCCACATGGCCGCGCAGCCTTCCTTGAAGACTTAGATCAGATCTATCCCAATGTATGCAGTTTCTGGAATAAAAGCCCATGATTTGGAGTAGTGCAAATCAGTTCTTTCCTAAGAGAGACTTCCTCTGGTTAGCGTGATTTGAACAGATTGAATACCTATAAGGGAAGGAGAAGACATCCAGCATGTAATTTTTGAAGAGCAAAATTTGAGTATTGCCCTTGGTACTTCCTAAATAACATGGGAAATGCTGTTGTCTGTTAGAAGGACATCAGCAAGACAGGAATTATGGCAAAAGTAATTTTTAAACAACCCTTCAAGGTCTGATGTTTTTATTTATATCCCATAAAAAGGTACACATTTCAGTATAAAGCTAGTGACTACAGAGGTGAGCACAGAGATGGTTTATGTAACGTTGTATTTCTGTGGCACTTATCCTTATTTAATCCTCATTATCTTGTTTAATAACAATAAAAGAATAAATGTTGCATTTGTCACAGTGCTTGCCAAGGTGCATAGTCTTGCAGAATATACACTAATACCTCCAAAAGCATCACCATGTAGGGGATAGTATGTATCATCTTTGGGCACATATGCAGTTTAGCTTCTTGACCCAGAGATTAAGCTGCCCTCCATAGGCAACAAGATACATACTGAATACCAACACACTGGGACAGGAGGAAAGAAGTCCCATTGTCCTTCTCAATAAATTAATTATTTTAGGGAAAAGACAGTAACTTAAAAAAGAAAGAGTGAGAGAGATTGCTTTCCCAAGCCACACAACCACATAGAGGCATGGATTGTATGCAAAAACAGTAATTAAGATACTTGTTTTGAATTGAGTCCCATCTGCTGTTCCAGGTCAGTGATCTCTCCTGTTGGTCATTTAGGTAAATGTCAGAAACAGCAATGGGGAGAGATTTTGTTTGGCTTGGGTTTTTTTTTGGAAGAAAGGCAGAAATGAGGGTAGACTGCTTTGACTTAGTAGTCTTTCCCCAAAAGAGGGTCCACAGCTCATAAAGCCTCAGAAGTTTTCTCTTTCACCTCCAAACTCAGATACCTTCTTCATCTTTTTATTGATAGTTCATGTCTCCTCTCTGCCTTTGTGGACTTGTATACTAGGGCAGGAGTTCTATATGATTACAAAGAATCTAAAAACTAAGTGGTAAAATGTCTAGGATTGCAATGTCAAAAACCTTTGTTATGGAATTCAACTAGCATACCATTTACAGTACATAAGCAGCAATGGTAAAAGCTGATCAGATCTAATAATTGTTTCAAGATAAACCTGTGTGAGCAACAGAACATACACTAATATGAAATATTATTTACATTACAGCAGCAAGGAAGACTGTCACACTGTTGCTTTGGACACACCATGACCACTGATAACAGAAAGCATTTTCTTGGGAAATAGCATGTTCCACCTCAGAGGAAATATCCTTTACTTATTACTTATTATTTACTTATTACTTGTAAGGATGAAGCTGAATCAATGAGTTAAGCTTTTGAAGCTGTATTACAGTAAGTGATTGTTGATTATGCCATGTTCACAGCTTAGATTTTAAGTTGAAAAACCTAAGGTTGGTATTCCTCATATCTAAGTCTACCTGTCCAAACATGACGCGTCTCTCTAAACTAGCTGTCTAACACCCTCTGCAGTCAATGGGAAAAAGAAACCTTCAGAGAGCAGTTCAATCTATCCCTAGGACAGGTGGGATAATCTTGCTAGGGATCTGTCTCTCTCTATTTATTAACTGTAGGACAAACCTAGACAACTAGGTTTGGTGGAAAAGGTTTTTCTTTTCATGTTGTATCAATAGCACATGCAAATGCATTGCATTTTTTGAGTTTTGCTTATTAAAATATGGTGTTGACCCCTAAGTCTGTTATTTAACTTGTTACCCAGGACAGGTCAGATATGAAAAGAGAGGAATTCAACGTCTGAAAAACTAATTAGTGTCCATGTTCACAACAAATACTTGGCAAATGGACAGGTGTATATCTTACTGCAAAAGCTCCGTAAGTGTGGGTAGGTTTAAAGCTCAGGCTTTAGTAGTGAAAAGCTCAGTAGCTATAGTAGTGAAAGGTAAAGATGCCAGAACAGTTGAATGGTAAATATTCATGCCCACAGAGAGACTTCAAGAAAGTAAATCTAAGCTTACTTTGTTGAAGGAATTTTCTCTGAGACATCTGGTCAGTTGACATCTCAAATAACAATTGTTGTTTACACAGTACCATAAAACACAAGAACCTGGAAATAAAAACTCATGTTAGAAATTTCTTAAACTACCAATGAAAGGCAAAGTATAATCCTGAAATGTATTTTCAGAATTCTTTTAGTCTACCTAAAAGGATTGCAATGAGAATTGCTCTTCATATGCAGCTATCTGGTATTTAAAGATTGTTTTATTCCATGTTTCTCTTCAGTTTGATAACAGACTACATAGGAAGCAAATCTGGGAAATACGTACCCAGCACACAATTGCCAAGCAGTGATCATGATACAAGAATGATTAAGCTGCAATCCTACATAAATCATGGTAGTGACAAAAACTCTCATGACAACAGTCTATAAACAAGCCAAGTTCTCTACTATGGAAGAAGTGGTTTTACATTTTCTAAAACGAGTGAACAAAGATTTCCATATGGATAATTACCATAAGGCTGACTAGAGTTTATGCAAAATAAATTACTCAAAAATTCCTGTCACTTCATCAGATGAAAGGCAAGATGAAAATGGAATTAATCATAAAGATAATTCTATCACAGCATCTAAGAAGAAAAGTACTGAATTATTTTTAATCTCTAATTGTTTTGTTGACTGTTTTAATTGCTAAGGAATTCAGAGATCAGCAAGATGGCTTCTGCAGAAGCAACAGTGTGCTATCTCATTAACTACAACAGCAAATTGAAGTTTCCCAACTTTCACTTGTAGCTTAAATGACTCATCATATTAAAGTTTTCTATATTGCCATCAGTGTATTCATTCTTTCTATAATTGAGGAAACAATTAAAGAGTTGATTGAAAAGGACATATTTGTTTCCTGTCATCACTGATGCTTGAAACCATAGAAATATAAAAATATTGATGAAAGACTTTTGTTACTACAGAGCCAAAAGGGCAATAATCTAATGCTGCTTCATTATTTTAAAGACATGAAACTGCATTAAAAATATTTGCAAATGTAAAATGTATACTACAATTAAAAAGTTTGAACTTTATATAATCATTTGCAAATTATAATGTCAACTTTAGGAGATAGCACTCTTTTTACAAACTAATGAAAAATGAGAATGTCTTCCTGCTAATTGTTCAATTATGTCATCCTTTTCATTTCAAATATTTCAGTTATTTTTATTTCAGTTACTTTTTTTCATCTGTCAGGAGAGTTTCAGATTCATAGAAGGTATATCATTATGTCAACCTTAAATACTTAATACTTAATAAATACTTAAATAATGAAAATTCTGAGGTATAGCCCCCAAAAGTTATTGATCTCTCTACCTTTCAATTAAAAGAAACCTGAAGAACAAAACTTCAACATGTTTTCCAAGATATTAGAAATTATTTTAGTATTTTAGCTGCATATTGGCCTGCTGAAATAACTTAATTTTTTAAGGGTGAATGCAACGGCACTTCTCATGGCTGAATATTGTATCTCTCTCAGTAAAAAGGGTTTTTTATAATACAGTCTTAAAATTAGAATAGTCTGATCTGGTGTATGATTAATTTTATAACATAATGCATTTTGCTGAAGGGTAAATTATTGATGACACTATCCTTAGTCATAAATGTAAATCTTTTCCAAAAATATATCACAGCAAAGATGAAAAAGGGAATGAAATTTGAGTTTTATTTATTACCTCTCATATACTTTCAAATTATTTTCTAGCAAACAAATTACTGAAGGCCAATTCTGTCATTTCATCTAAAAGAATCTGCACTTTCTAGAAAACAGTAACATTAGTGAAGGCTTGAAACATGACAAAAATCTGGATGCAGATTGAGGAATTTTAACAGGAATATCATGTATTGTTAAATTCCATGCAAAGTTTGATCTCGCTTCCACCATTGAGTATGAACATGTTATGATGCCCTTTCATTCTGTGGTTTTCAAAGTTTCTTAAAACTTACAGGGTATGTTATGTACACTCCTGACTCAGCTGTATCAAGAAAATAGGTATTTTCCTTTTGCAGGCATGCTAGAATAGGTTAGAGAGACTTATACTTTTTTTTTTTTTTTGCTGAATGCCAATTTGGTTGTGAATTTCCAAATAAATTTAGTTTTATTTCAACATGCAATAATTTCATTAATTCATTTCTAAAAGCAAAAATTTAAATGTATAGAAACTGCTCAGTACAATTTAAAATAGCAAACTGTGGGATCTTACAGCTGGATTGTACATTCAAAGATAGTAGAAATGTACTTTTAGAGTAGAAACACCTGAAGTTTCGCTAGCACCCCCTTTAAAGTATTGTGCCTGGTTTTTATGTGTTGTCTTTCCGATGAAAGAGAAAAGACGGCTGCTTTGTACTTTTCTGTCTTCACAATCTGCATGAAAAATATCACAAAGATGATTAATAATCATGAGATTTTAAAAACAATAATTAATTACTTTATTTGTCTTTTGGAGTCAGCATGACCAGTGGTGCTGCTTACTGCCCCATGGGCTGGACACCTATTTTTTTGCTGCTTCTTTGTGAAAAATGAGGTGCTCAGGTAGCAACCTTACTCCAAGACCAGTTATTTGAAGTTTTGCTGTAAAATAGTGAGAGCTGGGAACAATGGAGTACAAACACAGCATGAGATTTTATGAAAGCTGAATCTTGATGGGGGAAGATATACAAGTCATGAAAGATGTCCCAAAGGACTGAATGTTTTTCTGTGTTTTTTTCCCAAATGTAGAATGAAATACTAAAGCATTTGTTTCTAAAATCTCTGCTATAAACTCTCCCTTCCCTATAATCTTGTCAGCTCTGGGGCAACAGAATCTCTAAGGTCAGCCTTGCTGTTAACAACGCTTATATTTCTCCTCTATTTCATGGCAGTAGAAAGGAATGGATGATTTATTTTTAGTGAGTTGCTCAACCTTACACAAGGAACTCAGTAAGTGACTTTTTTTTTTTAAACTGATAGGATTGCCAGCGATAGCATTGCTCACAGTAGTATTAACTACATCTATAAACCTCAGCACCACTTCTCTTGGCTCAGCCACAGTTGTAGGTTCAATTTTTCTTTCTGATATTTCAGGCTCTTTTTTCCACAACATGTTGAGTAATGTGCGAGATAAACTGGCATGTGTTATGGACAGCATAACAGCATGCATGGGTGAATTAGTTACATTATCAGGATAAATGACAAAAAAAGTTTTCTGACCCATAACATATGTTTGGGTGAGAAGAAGAGAGAGATGCAAAAGAAAGCAGTAATGACATGATACTGCTATTCTGTCTTAAAACAGATGTTTCTTTTAATAAAACAAGAATAGTAATAACAACAACAAAAAGTTGTTTAGTGTTCAGTATTCTTTTCTTAAAAAAAAAAGTTGGTTTCTTTGGGAAATTAAAACATTTCAAGGGAAGAGTGTCTTCTCCATTCCCAGACGAAGCAATTTAATTTTTCACCCCTCTTACCTTAAGTGGAGTTTACCGGCTTAAATCTGCCCTGCACTGATTGAAGAATTGATACTACAGTATTCATATCAGAAGTCTCTCTTCCCACAAATAAATCTTCAAACACAAAATAAAAATCTGTAAAACCAGAACTAATATTAAAGCAGAACCCAGAAAATGATGTGGTGGATGCTTTAAGCGATGTTACAGTAAGGATGCCATTAAAAAGTTTTGTGAATATACAGATGATTTTTAACATGCAGTTTCCTAAAATAATATTCCATAAAAAGGAAATAGAAAGTAAGCTTTATTGTCTATGGAAATCACTCTTTAAAAGGTCCTTTCAATTAGAATATATTGAAGCATGTCTGTAAATGCTGACTGCAGTAGTAAGTTCATTTTACAGCCGACACACAAGAGCTGGAAGTGTTGATCCCAGGCAGCTGAGAATGGCAACGCCATTTGTTAAATGATCAGGCAGGCACCTTTGCGCTTTCTCTCTTCCTGCCTCGCAGATTTGCAGGGAGGTTTACATAAACAGTCCGCAAACCATTTCATTGTCATTCCTCAAACCTCTCCGTAAAATGGCCTTTTGCTGTAATGCCTCCACAGGGCGTGATGGAAATCAAGCTCCTGTCCCGCGGGGCTGCCGGCCAGGGGGATGCACGGCACAGGGCCACGGCCCCCTCCCTCTGCACGTGGGACAGGTCGTGCCCCACAGCAGCCTCTCTGTCTCCAGAGGGAGGGCAGAGCGGATGGCTTGGACGGAAAGGTAGGTGCCTCCGTTAGAAGTGCGACACCCCGTCCCCCAACCCTCCCTCCGTTCCTCTGCTCTGCCCCATCCCTGTCCTTGTGTCATCTCTTGTTTTCTGCTTGAGCTACAAGTCACTTGGGATGGGTTTTTCTCCTCCGGGTCCTGCACGCTTGGACCTTAGCTGCTGTTCTTCCGCACCCTAGTAGTAACGAGTATGACAGACAGAGGTGTCCTCTTGGCTTTGCTATTGCTACGAGACAGAACCTCTCCACAAGCAGCACCCTGTGCTCACTGGGAGCCCACTCACCCCCCCAGCGCCGGGGCCCCTGCTCGTCGCACTGGTGGAGCCACAGCCGTGGCACCGAGGTAGGCAGGGGCTGCACGTGGAGCAAGATGTTGCGGAAGTGTGAGGAAAGCGACGTTTCACTGCGGGCAGAGGCTTTCAGCAGGTAGTTCTTGGGGTTGCTTGTTATGGGGAGAGATTCTCAGAGTCTGCATGGGATGCCTGACATTTCCTCTTTTCCTCCCGCCAGGTTGAGGTTTAAGTAAATAAATAAACTATAAACGGCAAAGGAAAAGGCCAGAAGAGGGTTCTGGCTGTCATGATGTAAATCCAGAATGCTTTTGACTCCAACTGTTATATTAACAAACAAAAATACAAAGCCATATTTGTGCAAAAAGTACTAAAGAGCTGCTCTGTCAGAAAATTATTCTCATAAATATCATTGTTTATATTATATTCTTTCTCTACGTAATTTACAATATAATCTCAGCAGAATGTTTCCTGTGTGAGGTAAAGAATTTATTTTTTAATTGTTTTTATGGCACCAACAAAAGGAAAAATAGTACATAGCTGTCATCAGATACTATTCCATTGCCTCCCAGTCTCATTGAACAGCAATACAGTCTATTCATATGTTAATTATTTATATTGAAAGACTCCATCATGTACAAACAAGAACTTTTGAATAAAGCAGGCTGAAAAATATTATTTATATTTTGGCATCAAAATAACTGGCCTAATTTTTAAATATGAGAAATATCTCCACTATTACGGACATGAAGAGTGCAAACAAATTTCAGCTGGCAGATCTAAATGCTCAACAAGGTCTGATTCTGATACAGCAGGCTAAAATCAGCTTCAGCTTCCAGTTCAGTAAAATAGCTTTTTGGTTAACTGGATAACAAAATTCAGTAATACACATGCACCAAAGTTAGGTTATTTATTTTTATGTTCAGTTCAGTTCAACATCTCCGTGTATTTTTTCTTCAGTGTGAGGCGTATTGTCAGAATAAATGTTTTGCTACCACATTGAAGAATTTTAAAATCAGACTTTTTGGAACCAAGAAGACACCTGAAAGGCTTCTGTGAAATGCTCCATTATCTGAGTATTCCTGTTGAAAACATAAGCCATGAAACAGTTAGCAGCTTCCTCTTTAAACTGCTGTTGTCAGACTTCAGAGTTAGAATCCGCAATGAAAAAGTGGAGACTTAGTTCGTCTAGTTCACATCCCAGAACTCCTGCTTGCAGCTTTAAGGTCTGTAATGCAGGTTTTCCATGACTGAACCATTCCTGTGGGCTCCCATGTAGACAAGAGTTCACCCTCTGTTTTTGTGTCAGGCACAGTGACAAGCAACAGGCAGTTCAGGTAACCTGCCATTTGCAGTCTTGATCGAAGCGGAGACCAATTCTTTCTCTGGAGGAATAATGATTATTTACCTTAAGGTACTTTTCCTGAAAAAGAATATCATTCGTAGGCCAAATATGTTTAATGTTTACTGCATTTAATATATAGTAACTATCCTCCCTAAAAAAAAATTTACCCCAAGCTGAAAGCCCTACTCATTTTAAAATAACACTAAGCTAGTTTACATAGAGACTTTACAATCACATTATTTTTCAATAACTTATTTTCATCGATTGGTCTAACAGTTTGACATGTTATTTATGGGCTACTGTGATGAATCACATCCGTTTCCAAGGTAAAGTAAGCAAATTCTCTGTTTATAGGATTAAAGTTGAAGGTCAAACTTTGATTATATTTTCTATTCTACTACAGCAATATAAAGCAAGGCCTTTAGACTTCAGAATTGGCAACCAGTCATATAAGATGCTTTTATACGTAAAAATTGACCACAAATCTTGAGTAAATCATAATTAACATCCAAGAGGCAGGAAACCTAGCAGATGACTGCGATAGACTTTAAGAAAAATTTATTTTATGTTTTGAATATGCATTTTAATATTTTTTTTTTTTACCTTGCAAAGAGGATTTATTTATTTTTAATCTGTTTTAAGAAAAGAGTTTATGTCTACCAGAGTGTGAGAGCTGGGAAAACACTAACCTTCAATGCTTATGGTGTCATGTGGTATTTATCTAACTCACTGGCCCACTGCTGTTGAACTTCTACCAGTGTATATTTATCAGTAAGCCATTGGCAGGTGCAAGTGAAATTTGCCGCGTCCAGAAATGTAATGTATAAACAACATTTAACCCCCTGTTTTAGCAACACATTATTAAAGTCTGAGTTGGGATCTCAGAGCTGCTGAAACACTGGCAACCTTAAATTGTAAAGGATGTTGTTGTGCAATGTAATAATGAAAAGTAATTACCCGAATGCCCTCCACTCCAACCACACACAAGGCCCGGCACGCTCACATAGCCGAAGGGAGGGGGAGGAGACGAGGGAGTCATTTGTGTTAAAGATAAACGTGTGCCGATGAGAATCTCATCCAAAATATCCCCACTAAATTATTTAACAAAGGAAACATGAAAGGGGAGATTGTGAAGTGTATGATTTCAGCGAGCCATGGAAAGGTTGCTTAGGAGGCTTCTTGTGATGCAATGCAAAGATTGTTGCATTTAGATCAGAGGTACTGACCTTGCTTCATCACCCAGCTTTATAAGCCTGTCTCTACCGTGCATGCTTTTTTTATCTTGGCAGGATTTATGTCAAATCATTTGTTATCACATACATTGTTGTGCCAAAACTTTGCAAATCCTGGCTTGCAACTGCAGCGATCTTTTTAGGTCAGGATTAGGGAATATTTTTGCAGCATCCAAAGGAAACAGGCAGGATTCTTCCTTCATACTAGAACTCTTCTTTAGAGAGGTCTGAATCGTGCTTAAAGATTTTTGCACAGGGAGGTTTTGCTATGGGCAGACTCCCGCCCTTACAAGCATGGGTGGGGGAAGAAGCACCCATTCACACAGGACCGTCCCCAGTCCACAGGACTTTGTGGTGCTGTGTATGTCCAGGGACATGTCCTGGAGCTAAAAGGGAAATGGTTGAGCTTAAGAAGAAGGGGTTAGCGCAGAAGGACAGAAACATAGGCCGTGCTGCGGCCCCATGAGGAAGGAGATGGTGCTAGAAATGAGTGAAGCTGTGCAAATTTTGCTGTCCGTAACTATTATTAACATAAATCTAGGAATATCTCTAGTCCCAATTCTGTAACCCATATTGGCCCTTTTTAGACGTCCTGGCACTCTCCGATGGATGAAAAGGATTGAATCAACCAAGGAGCTGCCTCCTAGGTGTTACACCTTTAGCTGTATCGAGGTAAGGATGAGCTGAAAGCATGCTAGGGAAATCTGGCAGAGCTGACTGCCTTCAGGAGATCTAGGCTGGATGTAGAGCTCTCACACAATCCCAGAGAGCTGACTAGTGACACAGGATTTCATAGCTCTGAAACCCCAGGTTGTGCCTTTGAGCTCAGTTCTGACCAGAAGCAGGTACATAAATGCCCCAGTCCAGGGAAAGCACAAACTCTGAAACAGTTTATCTCAGAGACACAATTTGTGCCATAGCCCATACCTACAAATTGCTGCATCCCTCTATGCAAATGACCTAGCTGAACAGCAGGTTCACCATAAAGACAGAATGAAGTTTATATCTGTTTCTTTCCCTGAGTATTTGCTGCCTTAGGAAGGGGCAAATTAATACCCTGTAGTGAAGCCAAAAGTGAATTTTGTGGTAAGGGAGCAGCTAGACCCCATGCATCTCCTGCCAGCCACCCCGTGGATGCCTCCTGCCGTCAGCTACGCACTCAGTTTAGCAAGGCTTGACCCAGAGTTTATGCAGCTTGAACAAGAGGCGATGTGGAGACCCTGCTCTCTTTTATTCTCAGGCGGAGATATGGAGTGTCACACACAGCCTTGTCCTCACTGAATAAAATTTTGCATTCTCTTCAGCAGTTTGCTCTTTATCTCTAAGTTACAGCAGCACACCAATTAAATTATTCCATCTTTGATTTAGCACACAAAAGCATTTCTCTTGTAAAGTAGGTCTTCAACTTTGAAGTTTAGTGCAATTAGAACTAAATACTGCTAATTAGGAACCCAGCGCCTCAGCTATTACTCAAATGAATTCTGTCATCATGACTTAGGACCGCTCACATGAGCAAGAATTTTCAGGACTGGACTCCATTAAGGAAAAGTCTGCTTTTTTTCCTAAGTTGCAAACAGCAGATGGATCACAACAAGATCCTTAGGCAGCATAAAGGTGAGCAAACAGATAATGATTTATGGGATCAGAATCCTCCCAAATGCATGGCTTGCACTTCACCGATTTCTGCTAACAAGGATTAAGCTGTGCACAGTTTTCTTGTGTGCTGTGACTTTTAACAACAATAAAATGTTCCCTATTGCCATATGACACAGCCAAGTCCAGATGTGCTATTTTGGTTTGAGATGGTTAAACTTTTTTTGTTACTATGGAGATTATCTACTGAATGGTTTACTTACTGCCCCGAAGCTGTCATCGCATACTGTTTAATTTACAAAGCCGGTCCAAATCTCTGTGGAAAAAAAAGTCACCAATATTTCTCACAACTTTCTTTGATTTATTTTTCAGTGTCAGCCAAGACATAACATTTATTATGATTCACCTTAACATGGTGACATTTCATTTTTCTTACTGAAGAAGATGTTCCTGAAAAAGGAGATCAAAATCTCCTTAGCCTTCTGGATATCACATAATAAATGAGGGGGTCTGTTTTTCCTCAGTGCCTCAATAGGAAGAAGTGTTTATGTTTCAGGACCAAGCCCCCACAGAATATTTACAAAATTTGTTGCGAGGTGTTGAGACATAAATCTGAAGTTTGAAACCTACATCAAATAGAAATGAAGACCTATAAAACACAGTGTAAAACAAAAAGTCAGAAGAAAAAAATGTAAATATTTTTGAGAATTATTGAAATCCTTAAGTGTCTTCCCCATAAATAACATATAAAATTTATTTTATCAAATGGACTTTGGAGCTAACATTCTAAATATTATAAATTAATTAAATATTTTCATTGCAGTGTGCTAAAATAAAAAAGTCAAACATTCTAGGGTTGCTATAGATAGCCAACCAAAGCCCATTCCTTGAGGAAGAAAGAGAGAGAGACTTAATATGGCATCTGCTTTACATAAGAAATTGTTATCAGAAGCTAAAACCCTAAACTGAAAGTTACTTTGAATTTCATTACGGTAAATGGATATGAATTTGTTTTATTAAGGGGAAAATGTCTTCCAGAAAGCTCATGGAAAACAATCCACAGTAGGATATGATAAAAAATAAGTATAGCCAGATGATCTTGCCGTTCAGTAATTAGTCTATAGTTCCTTAGAAAACAGCATCACCTTCATGATCATTTCATAATAACATTCGCTTTATCTCATCCCAAGATCTGTGAGGCATACTAGGATTTTATAGCCTCTGGAAAGACTAAGAAAAGTGTCCTGATACGTTTATATATAACTGATACTTGTTGAAGCATGCATATTTATTTTTCTGTATTTTTTTATTTATTAGCATTAAGAAATTGATACTATTTAAATTTATACTGAAACAGAATAAGTATCGTCTTATATTAAGCCCTGTATGCAGAGAGAAACAGAGTCTTGGAGGCATTTCTATTCTGGGGCTCAGATCACTTCTCAAGTCATATGCAGGCAGATGTCATAGGGGTCATATAAAGGTCTCTACTCCGATAGTAGCTTTAAGGAGACCCTCTATGGGAACACCCGTGTTGGAAGATTGTGGGCTTTAAAACCGTGTAGCCTCGCCTGACTGCTAGGACATGAGTAGTTAGACAATATCAAGTTCTTACAGAATAGTTTCTGGTTGTCGAGGAAAGGTATTCTACAAAACAGACTTTTCATTGTTGCAACCGTGTTCATGCACATGAGTGTGAGGTGTCACTGCCTCACGCACCTTAGAAGCATAAAGCTGTTTAATTTCCCCAACCTCATGTTTTCTTAGTAAGTCCTGCGTCTGAAAACCTTCATCCCTGGCTTCTACTCAGGGTCATGTTCCTCTTTTACTTCTTGCTTTCCCTCCTGCACACAACATGTCAAACAACTACTTATTCCCCTGGATTTTAGACTAGTGACAGGGAAGTTCGCTAGCTGTGGCTTCACAGTACTAGCTATTCAGTGACTTTATGCAACTAAAATGTTGCTGTGGATTTAGGGTATTTTTTACTGGTGATTTTTTAGCCAGGCTATTCCCCATTCCAGTTGCCAATGCCATTGCACAAACACATATGCCACCACAGAGCAGTGGAAAGGTGCGAGGGTGCGAATAAGAGGCTGGAAGAATTGAAGGGCAGGAACTTTTTGCAGCAGCAGCAGCAGCTTCAGTTCACATTCCTTTACAGCCTCACTCAATCTTCCTTGCACAGTACTTTGCTCAGGTCTATATGCCTCCAGCTGCAGCTTCTATTGTTTTCAGCTATTTCACAACTAGGCACTTAATTGTGCTTTCATTTCACCTGAAGGAAGGAGATTTAACACATCTTTTGGTCTTAACCTGTTCTGTGGTTTGCCCGCAGTTCAAAGGTTCACATGGTGGCTGTCTTAACTGCTGGCAGGGCAGCAATGCAAAAGTTCTACAGTGAATGGAGGAGTTGTTTTTAATTAAATAAATATATATTTCATTGTCTCAGTCGATCCTGAGGTTCTGTATCAGGAAACAACATCTAACATGTCCAGAACACGTATGTCCCACTTCTGCCATGTAAGTCACGGGTCGGAGCCACCAAATGGGAACTGCCTTGTGCATGCCCCCCACCAGGACTGCACAGGTAGGAGCGGGGAAGCCCTGGGCACATCAGGCAGCTGGTGTAGACAGGCAGGTCAGGCTAGGAGCACTGATGGGTTAGGAGGGTTACGCCAATCCAGGAAGAGAAAATAGGAAATAAGCATCAGAAGACTATAATTAGAGCTTGAAAGTAGAAGAAAGAAACCAGTCAAGGGGCTGAAATAGTGCAGCACAGATGGCAGAAGAAGAAGGGATGACTGCTTGCAGGCGGGTGGTGGAAGGACTGGGGTGTGGGTGGCACTGGAGCCCTCCCCGCAGCCTGTGGTGGCTCCACCAGGCAGCCAAGCCTGGCGGTGCTGGAGCCGAGGGGCTCCCCCGGCGCAGTGCCACCCCACCGTGGGGCTGGATTGCTTTCTGAGCTCTCTGGCTCTCTGCACCTGACTCCCTTATGTGGTGTAGATTGACCCTAGGACACTTTTACGTCACTCTGGGAATGAAATACAAATACATCCAGATTAAGGCTTGCTCCTACTGCCAGTGTGGGATAAAGCTTTACTTTCCCCAACAGGCGCACACTCACACACCACAGATGCACACACAGTCCTTCCACCAGCTCAAGTTACCCTCATTTTACGCCCTGAAAGCCAGCCTCATACAAGTTACCCTGTTGTAACCATGTATGCTTCATCACTCTGCCTCTGATCAACATATATCCTGCATGGAACTTGTGCCGCCACTTATGTCACAGCTGAATTTGGCCCGAAATGTCATTAGTATTAGGCTGGGATTTTTACATTCCACGTTTGTCCAAAGATCTTTGGTAACAGTATAAATCACAGGCAAAGCTGAATGCTAATCTCCTGAATTTTGAAAGCACAACAGGCAAAGTCAACCTCTGAATACATCTGAAACACAAGCACAAACATTCACAGGAAATAACAAAGAAAGCCCTGCCATTTCTACAGTCAAATAATAGCACTAGTGCTGAACAGAGAACAATTTTAGAGAACAAAAAGGTAGCAAGATTAAAAATATACCTGATTAAAAGGGACTCTCTGTTTTGCCAAATGTTTGGGCTTTTGTTAGAAACAGAGAACTCCCTTCAATTGTGTAGGTCGAAATCTATGGGGATAAAATCAACAGAAAGTGTAGGAAATTATTTTCTGCAATGGGTGGTCAAGCAGTTATTTATCTGCAGTGCTGTGACAATGGACACTTGGTTTCTCTTTGCTGACAAATGCATTACAAACCGGGGGAAAAAAAACCTGCAATGATCTCACTCGGGTGTACCTCAGTCTGCTGCCAAAACAGAGGAATACCTAAAATTCAATTTATTTACAAACAGGTCCTTTCTTTTTGCACAGCTCGTGCTGTTCCAAGTGAATGGCTGTGTCCTACTGCTAAGTATGATGTCACATCTCTAGTCATCCTTTCTCTATTTAGTCACATGGTGAAATTAAAATTGCATCTAGACCAGTGCACACAAAACCAGACCTATTTCCAGAATTACATTACAAAATTAAGAGTTCAATTGCTTGGCAAAGCAAGCTTGTCACTCTTTTATTTATTTGACTTTTTAGTCAATGAGGATACATTCTCCTGCACGTAATCAAAAAAATATATCCAAGCAATGATCACTCCCAGGAAACAAAATTGAAAACTGACCCTGGTGACAAGTGACAGTAAACAGGGAAAGGGGGTTTAGAAAAAATGGGAAAGATCATGTTTTCATCTAATCTGACCATCATAAAACACTGGTATATCTTTTCATGTCAGAAATCTTGGTGTTCACACTATTTTACATGGCCTGCCTAGCGAAGGATGGAGAAACACTGCCCAGAGTCCCAGACCACTGCTCTAGCCTCAGAGCTGACCTCCACCTGCACCATGCCAGGATCTGCGAGGAATGCCTGCTCACTGCCTGCTGCGCCCAGGAGTACCAAACCCCCCTACAGCTCTCTTCTTGCCTCTGTAAGTGGCACAAGATGTGATAGTTCCCAAGCATCATGGGCCCAGGCTCAAGCACTGTGGCAGTTGAACTGTCCAAATCACAAATTAGCCCTTTGCAATGACTGGTGCAATAGGGCTTGATTCTCACTTCACCTACCCCAGGCTTGCCCCAGTAGAGCTGCATGGACTTTTATTGATTTACCCCGGTGTAAGCAGGAAGCAGCTTTTCTCAGTTACCTTCCAAGTTAGGGGGTTGCCTTGGCAGAGCAATATGAGTAAGGGTGCATCAGCTACCTCAGGGTGCCCTGTCCACAGCAGAGCTAAATGCTACCAGTGTCATCTGTTTTGTATTCTTCCCTAGTCTTCAAATCATATTTTGAAAAGGATACAAAAAAGTACCATCCAGCCCTGCCAGCTGGTCAGTCTCTTTCTAGCGCTTACCAGTCATCATCACAAACAGTTACATGACATGGAGCATAACAACAACACTGTTGAGGTTTACTTGGCTGATTTACAGGAAATCAAATGTAGACATTGATGATCCCCCTTCACTCTTCTCTCCTAGCGCTAGCAAAGCTACTAATATGGCACAACAGTTGGCACAACAGGCTGCTTAATTGAGATTTGCTGAGAAGCCGTTCAAAGTAGATGTGTGTGGGATGTGTGTGTTTGTGTGTATACACAGGTGAGACTGAGAGAAAGATGATTTTACGGAAGTAAGAATATAGAACAGTTGACTTTTACTTGAAACTGTACTCTTCCCTCTGTGTGCTGAGACTTTCTTAGTTGTCCCAGTCCCTTTCTTCCTTGGCGTAGTTGGCCACAGCAGCCTGGGGAATCCATGAAGATTTAAGAGACAAGAGGACAATGTGGGACAAAGAATGACATTTTCCAAAGAACTACTGGAAAACATTGCTTGGTAGAAGAAAAATACGTTATGTCAAGATCCCCTGCCTTCTTTCTGATCAGTGCTTTTCATCATACTCATTTTTTTTCTCTAACCCTTTTTTTTTCTCTTTCTTTTCTCTCCCATTTCTCTATTTTTTTCTGAGCTTTCCCTCAGAAGTTTTACCTACTCTGTGACATTTTAGCTAATTCTGCTGCACTTAAAGCTCAGATGCAGTGGTGCTCCTAGCACCAGAGTCACAACCAAACAAACCGAAATAGGAGGCAGGGTTTCCTGCTTACGAAAGAAACACCAAGCAGGGACCAGCTTTCTGGTTCCAGGTTTTAATAGTGTTTGGCACAACAGGGTTTGACCTCTGACAGAATCAGCAGG
>NW_009188174.1:122415-124714 GCF_000690835.1 Fulmarus glacialis
AATAATATTCAAAACATAATCTGCCAATTAATTATTCTCTAAAAGCCACTCCACTTGTCCATGACCATTCTGGAATCCATGCGCTGTATGGGGCTGGTCTTCAGCTAACATGAGCAAAAATAGCTCTTCTTTCATGATGACCAATCCATATCAGTAAAGGATCCTGCAGCCTGACTTTGTCCTATCTACAGACAATTGTGCCCAGATATTCCCTGCATTGGTAATTTAAAATTACCCTTATTGAGCAGCGGGTTCTGGTTTTTATAGTTTGATATTCAATATTATATTCATTTTCTCAGCCCCAGAGTTCCCAATACAAGGCATGTGCCATTCTGAAGTGTCGTGGACGTGAGCAGGAATCCAAGCACTTCACTGATGACACAAAAGAGCCTTAAAATGGGTATTAGTCCACATCAGAGTAGATGCATTCTGGAATCCTGTCTGGAGTGTCTTGGATACATTTTTCAAAGATTGCGATATATAAACAAAATATAAAAATAATGGAAAAGACTACAAAAAATGCTTGCTACTCACTGCAGGGTAAAATCCAGGATTGTATTAAATAGTAGAGATTTATATTTTTACCTTTTCATTCCTATAAACTGAATATGTCATAATTTTAATTTTGTTTTAATTTTGTTACTTTAAATAGGTGTTAAAATGTTAGTAGAAATATCTACGGTAAAAAGCTTCAATGAAAAATTAAGAAACCTTAAAATGGAGGAAATCAATTTAGGGCACTCCATGTAATCTTTAAACACGTTCCATAAGAAATTTGGGGATCCAGAAAATAGGATTCAAGATATTAACCATCATCTTTATTCCAGAAGCACAAATTTGTGCTGGAACTCTATAGAGTTTTGAACTGCACATGCACATAGTAGAGAGATGCTACGACCCCCAAGCTGTTGCTGTCTTCTATTGGCCAGCCCATTTGGCATCCACTTCTATTTCAGAACAAAGAATGACCACAATGATGCAAGCTATTTGTTTTATTAAGAACATCAGAGATTTAATATGAAAATAATACCTCAAGAGTGTATCACTTAGAAGAAACACAATTATGCGACAAACTGAAATACAAGAACAAAAGGAACATAGGGCTTGATGGTAGGATAGGATTTGTTCTTCTAAGACTATTTGGATTCCCATGCCAAGTTTATGAACTTTTGATCTGAAAATAACCTCTGAAGACTGTGGAAAAGAAGGGGTGTTGGGAACTGGGGGAAGGTTTTGCATAAATTGCTTGTTGGCCTGTTTTTTTTGAATGATCTAAGTTCAGAGATAATACGGTGGCAAGCCAAGAGGACTTTATACAGGTTTTCTGAGATACCTTCTTCAACAATAATATCTCCTAATTCTACCCTCAGCTCTTCGCCCCAACCACATCGAATTAAGTGGCTGACACAGACTAAACTGTTACCATTAAAATCAGGGATTTTTTGCTGTAATAACAACTTTGGTGCTTGATATGCAGAGATGAAAGACTAGCAAAATTAGCCCACCTAGCACTATAAGAAGAAAGGTTTTAATGTCCATTAAAAAAAAAAATCTAACCAACCAACCAACCAAACAAATAAAACCCCACCAGTGTAGATTCTCAGAGGCAGATAGGATACTGATGTGCTACAAATCACGAAACTGCTGCACAATACTGTGGTGTGTACTCTGTGTGTGTGAGTGAGAGACAGAGAGACTTCTTGGCCCTTGCCATGTTATTCCCACACTGTTACAAAGGGGAAACTCAGGAGCCGTTAGACGTTATCTCCCTGTAAGATGACTGTCACGTAAAATGTGAACGTTACAAATTCACTGCTGTGAATTTTAAACAGGGCGTCAATTTTCTGTAATTCATGAGCTGGATGCTAGTCAGCCTTTGAGTCGTGCTTCGGGTAGCTGCTACCGGGTGGTAAAACACTTGTGAAGAGACAGGCACAAGGCTGAACCTGATAGTACCCGAGAGCCCCACGGCAGCCCCTGGCAGCGTCCCTGGCAGAGCTGAAGGCAGTGACACTCCTCTGCGGCCGACTGCGCTCCAGCTGCAGTGTTGCTTTCAGCTGGGCTGAGGCATGTTGTAATGCCTGGAGGTACAAACTGCAGGCATTTTCCCCGCACTGGCGACCTAAGGAGGTGCACTTTGCTTTAAAGGCTACGGTCACAGTCGAGCAAGGATTGTAAGGCATATGGTGCGTGTGGGCAGGAGGTGTCTGCTCAGGCGCAAGGAGCTCATAAATGTGTGTTTCTGTGTGCATAACTTGCCTGCTTGTTGATCAAGGAAAGCTTTTAAATTAATCGAGCC
>NW_009188175.1:0-68077 GCF_000690835.1 Fulmarus glacialis
ATATAAAATATATATATAAATCAAGAGGGTCAGCAACATAGCTTCTAGGGCAGCTAATGCTGATGGAGGCCAGAACCAGCCCTCTGCGTGGAGGGTGGATCCCACAGGACATGGAGAGATGCTGTGGCTTGAGGCAAGGAGCAAATCTGCAGACTCTGGCTCCTCTCAGATGATGCTACCAGACCCCCACGGCTTGCATTCACACACAAGAAGCCCCTTTTTTCTGCAAAGTGAGCTCCTCAAAGATCCTGATGGGCTAAAGGGAGCCAGAGGGCAACTCTCCAAGCCTGGGTCCCACGGTAGGTAACTAGTGAATTTACTCCTTGGAGAAGTGCATCATTCCCAGGCTCCCATAGAACACAAAATTCACTGGGTTTTGAGCTTATCTCTAGTTTGGATGATGCCAAGAAAGTAGAGCCACAAGGGCAGTGCTAGCCTGGTCCAGATACTCTCAAGTGCACCTTATCAGGTAAAAGGTGCAGTTATTTCTTACACTTCCCCATTAAAGCATAAAGGAATCCCATTTTTGGCTCCCCAGACTCCCATGGCTAAGACAAGACACGTCCTTACATTCACAGTAGAGATGCTCAGATTCTACAAGCGTTGGGGATTACAGAAATATCTCAGCTAGAGGGATCCCCACCAGTCACCAGAGAAGTATGTACATCAGCACTAGGAGAGAAATCCAAGCCAATGCTGGGAGCTTAAGGTTAAATAAAGGACACAGATTAGGCACAAAGTAGAAATATATAAACAGTATATTTCTTTTTATTTTGTTTTTAAATACAGAGTTTCCTTATACAATAAAGGAATTCCCTCTCCCTCCCCACCCTCCGCCCCAAGCAACTCTTATCAAAAGAAATCATTCACTGTAAAATCAACACTAGATAGAGGCATGCGCTTAAAGAGCAAATTTAGCAAGTGCAATATCTATAGGCCGTATCTCCCTAAATAGGAACATGTGCTTTCCCTCACTTAAAGTAGTGCCCCAGCAATCTGTGACAGAAACCTCCTGGTCACCAAATACAGAAACATTTAAGCCAGTTACATGCCACGTGACATGTTGGAAAATAAACCCACCGCTGGTCTTCTCCCAGCGTACTGCAGACCGCCCCGGGCAAGCGGCTCCGCTAGCCTTCGCCTGCACAGGAATGGGATGCAGGATTTGAGATGAGCCGGCTCTGCCTCAGGAAGGTTTCTCCTCTTAAATCACCTCCTCGGAGCTTGTCCTGCATTTAGACTCCAAGGAAAGCAGGAGGGGAAAAATGAGGGAGTATGTAAGATACAGCCCTGTCTCAGGTCGACCAAGGGGAAGGTGGTTTGGTTTGCACTAAAGTTCAGGAGCACGTACTTTGGAGAAATAAGGTTTTTTTGTAAGACAATTCCTGTTTTCTGGGGTAACTTCTGTGTGGGAGCAAGGTACAACTTCGCATCAATAAAGAGGACAGGGAGAACAGAGGGGCTAAACACTTCTGAAAATAACAGAGCACTAAGCCACCTTACTTATTAAATTAGAGCAGCTCCGCCAAACGTGAGAAGCTAAAATCCTCAAAGGGTCAACAGCACAATAAGCTTCTCGCTTTCCAGCAGCTGCCGGGCTTTGCAGCTGAATCATGCTTTCTCCCATGGGAATAGATCCCCTTAGACCTGCCGGGCACTTCAGATCACAGCCCAGCACCTGCCAGGGGTGGACACATCCGATGCACATCCCAGCGGTCACAGCTTCCAGACATGGCCACTTAAAGCCAGGGTCCTAATTACACTTTGGCATCAGAACTCTTAGAGGTGGGAGGTAGCTGCTAACACCTGGGCAGGCAAAGGAAGCTCCGCAATAAAGATGTGAATCACTTAAAAGCCTGTTTATGCAGGCTGGGAATCTGCTGGGGATGCAGCTTGAAGTCAGTTGGCACTGGTCCCAAATTTGAGAAGTTCAGAAATACATGATGCTGTAGATACATGCTTTAAGTAACAGAAAGGTGGCTAACAGCTCCCAAGGGAAGCAGTTCACGGAGACGAGGGTACACCGCATGAGCTCGGTCATGTCACTCAACCACCTCCTAAAAAGAGATCACCTGCAAAACTGGAGATGCCATCTCTCATGGCACCGAGGGCTGCATCTTCTGCTCCAGCCACATGTGGGAGAGACCAGCATGGCCATGTTACCCTGCCAGCGCTCATATGGACATTTGCAGATACCATCTAAATCATCCAATCACATGAAACTTATCTAAATTTGATGCCTGGAAAAAGCGTGCTGAGACACCGATTGTTGCTGATAGGCAGAGTGAGAACTGATCTCAGCCCTTCAGCAAGCCTCCCAAGCACCGAAACTGATACGCCAGCTGTTGAATTCGATACGCTGATTTTCTGCAAAACCCTGATCACATAACAAACATTTTACTGGCAGACAGCTCCTCTTTTTTTTTTTTTTTTGCATGCTAAGAGCAAAAAGCCAGCATAGCTTAGGTTAAGTGGGAGAGAATTTAATTGCAAACTGTTTTTTCCAACTCTTTGCCATTTTGTTCACCTTTGGGACTCCCACCTGCAGCTAAATGAGGGATATTGATAGCTCTTGCAGCAGCAAGAATTTGTCACACAGATGACCAACTGAGATGCCCACATGCACCCCGTCTTCCGCTCCAAGAGCGGCAGACTTCAGCTCTCCAAGCAAGCAGCTCTTTGCAGCAGAGATGCAGATGGAGAGCAGAAGGCAGCATCTCCCCCAGGACAAGCTCTTAATATTTAATGCGACAGCAGAACAGTGCCAAGTGATCCAAGCTCATGCAGAGTTCTTTTACAAGGGAAAAGAAAGACACAGCCAAGGATTGTCTTAGTTTGAAAGGAAAACACACAAAAGCTGAAGAGGAAAGTGCTAATTTGTATTTCTAAAGCATGTACTCTGGCAACTCCCTCGTCTGTCTGCTCTTTACACAATATTGATGGTTTGCTCTTTGCAACCAGATCTGCAGCCAGTAGTGTAATGGACAGGGTTTGGTACTTAAACGACTTAATTAGATATGAAAACAATTAGAGAAAACTATTCTCTTCTAACATCCACAGGCCTCAGCACAGATAGAAAAAGGGGCAAACCCATCCCATTATGTCCATTTAAGTTGTTTGGGAAGCTTGACAGATGAAAGGATGTTCCAGCCCAACTGGAACACTGTGCCATAAAGTAATCATCTAAAGAGATGCAGAAGACAGTGCAACTGTAGGACAATTATGAATCCTTCATAATTGCCTATTATGGCAAAGCGAGCCCCAAGGGAGCAGCCGCTGCCATGCTGTTGCTCAGACACAGGCTCGAGTTCTCCAGAGAAAAATTCCCCACTCGGCACTCCGGCAGCATTTCCACAGTGGGGATGCCAGAATCCACTTCCAGGGAAGGGCTGGGAAAAATGAGAGCTGGGTCAGGAGATGACAGAGAAAATGGCTTGCACTGAAGTTTTAGGGGGACAGACACAAGAGATGAGCTTGAGCCAACCCTGGTTCTGCCCATTAACCTTCCAGGGTAGGTAGAAACACTACAAAGGGCAGATACAGAACACAATGAACAAGAAAAGCTTGCTCAAGGAATAATGTGAACATGTGTCAACAGATAGAGTAGATCCATGCTCAGTGGGACACAGACTGGAAAATGGTAGGTGCTTTTGGTGACATGGCATGTCTCGGGTCCCTTTTTTGTTGCTGAGAACTCCACCAAAAAATCCCTTCCCTCCCACCCCCAAGTGTTCTCCAGCTATATCCAGCTTTGGCCAACTTCATGTTTCTTCAAAGAGTGTCCAGAGAACACAGTTCAGCAGCAGTTTCTGAAGCAGCCAAATACGATACGCAAAAGTTTACAAACAGTTTCAAGTCTTTTGGTACAGCTGGGGATATGGACCTTTTGGGGAGAATTGTTTGACCTACAGAATATGGAAACACGACCATCTACTGTATTTGTTTTCAGAGCATCCCAGTTCACACAGGTCACCAGGAAGTGCGTATCATATCCCACAGTTGTTGGGCTCATCTTGAAGCATTTCACCAGATGGCAGCTCTGAAGCAAACCAGTTGAATTCATTTACTCCATCCCCATCCTTTCGCAGCAATGCACTGATGCATATCCAAGTAGAGCTTAACATTTATTAATAGCTTCAAATGTTGACACCAGAGAATTGGGGGATTGTTGCTAGTGAAGTTGTCAGATTTGCTTCCTAAGCAATCTAGAAAGTGCTATGCTGCCTGTGCAGCAGTCCATGTTTTCACCAACTTTCCTTAATTTACATGGAGAAACTCATCTACTTCCATACATAGCGCATCAACAGTATTTTTGAAGGCAACAAAATAAGTCTCAGACCAACAAAACTATTCAGTTATAAATCCAATTTTAATTGTCAAGCTAACTTCTAGCTCCTACATTCAATGCAAGGATCAAAAACCACAAGTTTGAGAGTAGAAGTTTATTCTATTCCCAGTTTCTGATCGTTTTGGCAGCTGTCAAAAGGTAACTTCCAAAATCCACTCATTTCAGAAGCCTTTTTACTACCTTGCAGTTCCAGGTGAACATCACAGACTCTCTTAACAGCTATCAACATCTTTCAAACCCAGTTCTTTGGCAACAGTTATACATAGCATTGTGCGTATATAAAGAGCTTATAATAAAACTTCTTTTACATTCTAATTGTCTTAACCTTCACAGAAGTATTAAAGTGCTCAATCAACTCTGAACAAACTCTCCTTCGCTAGTTAGCCTACTTCCTGGAAACATCTGCACTTAAGTCAGCAAAACCAGAAGCAAACAAGAAGAGAAAAGGTACTTGCATGAAAAAAATCCTCTGCAGGATCATTACAACCCCTTACGAGCCAAGAGGCCTTGAGTCTCACATCTCCCTTCTACCCATATATTGAGACGTGGGTCCAAATCCAGTCTAAGCCAGCACAACTTCTTTTCCTGAGTTGTGCTGATTTCCCATCAGTTGATTCTCTGGCCCCTGACTTCTGTAGAAAGAAAACCCTGCAAAACAGAATCCTATTGACACTACAAAGAAAATACGAACACTGAAGTCATACTGGTAAAGCAACAGCACTAAAAGATATAAACAAGAGTTGTGAAGGATATTTAACACACACACACACACACCCCAGCTATATGGATTTTAAATGATCTCAGTTACCAACATTTGACACTATCTGAAACTGATGCTTTCAAAGAGGCTTTAAATGGGGACATTTTTGGTCATTCTAAGTGGGGGGATGGAAGGTACATCTCAAAACTATTTCCTCTGGCAAGACCTGCATGCCAGTTCACCCCACCATGCTCTGCGCTGGAAGAAATTTCACCCAGGGCCTCTGCTCTTCCTCAAAGAGGACCAGAGCCACATTCCCTTGGGCATGTCCTCTCCTTCCTCCAGCCACAGCATCCACGATATGATTTAAACCAGCCCACAGGGTGACTTCTTCCTGCCAAGAGCTGAGACACCAGAAATGCAACCCCAGGACACGTGTGTTTAATAGCTTACTCAACCACAGGATGATGCTTTTCATTCTACCTTTGGTTAAATCTTTTGACATCCGTGGGAAAAGCGTGTTATTTAAGCATCATCAGGCCTTTGCACTCCCTGTCTTACAACAGGTACTGAACTGTTTGCTGTCACCTGCTCTTTTTCTGTTGACTGAAGATCAGACACGCTTTTACCACCTCCGCCTTTGCACTGCCCCGAAATCCTGTTTGCCCCGTTTCTACACGTAGACCTTGGTAACAGCTATTAGCGATCTCACCATAGAAATGACTCAAAAGCTAGGAAATATTGATGAAGGTGGTCAGAAACCACACACATATTTATACCTGCTGTCACGCCACCTATCGGACATGGCATGAGTTACTCCTGCTACCCAAGACTGACTGAAAGCCAAATGCATGGCATTACCTGCTTTGATGTATCAGGGTGGTCATCCTGACTGCGAGACTTCTCAGCAGTCCCACAAGAGTTGGCTGGTGCAACATGAAGGTCATGCTTTCAAAGGTCACGCAATGCTGTTTTGTTTGCTAAGCTAAGGGCTTTCCCCTGCGATTACTCTGGGAGATATTAGCCATGGCCACGTTCTTGGGAACACTCTTGCTGCTCTCCTCCATCAAGTATCAATACAAAGATGAAGGGTTTCATAAGAAAATAAAAATTTAGTTTTTCATACATGTTTTAAAGCTGTAGGGAGCTATATTAAGATGAAATACCATCTGATATTTAGTGCAAATACACCAACTCTTCAGTGGCTTGAGTCTGGCTTAGTTTTAGCATAGGAGCTTTTTACCCAATGCCTTCCTCCCCCATTACAGAGTTGGTCTTCCTCATCATGCAGAGGAACACCCAACCAGTAGGGCATGGTCTGATAAAAAAAACCCTCTGCACCATTTACTGGGCAAGCAATCGGTAAGAAACACTTCTCTGTGCTAATAATATATTTGCATTTCATTTTATATTACCCTTCTTCCCTCATTTCTGCAGTTTTGAAAGTTCATATCTTCAGAGGTCCACATTTTTCTTAACACTTTACCTGTGATCTGTAGTGTGCGGCAAAGGGCAAGCACTGAACTAAAGGGCAGCTTGTTTCACAGTACTCCAAATAAGAAAACTGACCATAGTACAAGCAAAATTAAACAAACTGAAATATAAAAGACAGCAGAAGTTAGATTCATCCAGAAATATAATATAATGTCTGGGAGTGGGGAAAACTGGAGAAGTAGCTACAAAACAGAAACAATGAAGTGACCAACAAATATTGATTAGGCGGAAGAGGAAAACTTTCATTGCATGCTGTACATTAAAAATAAATGCAAAATTCACATGTTGGAACATCAAGATAGAATGATGAAGGTCTCAAACCATGGGAAGAAGAAAACAAAGGAACACCTTGAATAAAGCAACACGTGAACAAAAACAATAACTGAGCAGCTTCAAAAGGAAAAGAGTGACCATACCTCAAATGAGAAAAAGCAGCACTGAAGCAGAGAACGAGTATATGGTCAAGACATCACGGGTAACACTGTCTGCACAAAACACTTGATATCTTGAAAGAATCAGGCCTATTTGTATATCTATGCAAAATATATACACAAATCCATATGTATATATGTACACATAGGCACTACTGTACATATGTATATGCAATCGTTAACACAACTGCCCTTTGACAAGTTTCAGCATCTGACTCTGGGTGCAAGCAAGAATGTTGCTGTTGTGCAAAACGACACTTCTGTGTTTGATTACTGAGAAGTAATGGCAGAAAGATTCGAAATAATTCCCAAATAGCTTAGACACAGACACGGTTTCATCAACATCACCATGCGAGCCCAACCTCTGAACATTTCGAGCTCATTTGTAGGAATTAAGTATTCATCCAAAGTCGTGGATTGTATATCTGTTTCCAACCCTGCCAATCTGAAGAGATGGCCAGACATCTCTCCTGACATCAGTGGTTTAGCATGAGGCCATCCCACCCAGAATACCAATTTGGGAATACTGGATGCACAGGAAATTGAATTCAAAGGCCAGAACAGGACTGTCATTCTGTAAAAGGGTCAGTTGCTGTCCTTATAGTGTTTTGGAAGAAAGGGACATGGTGCATAAAAAAGAGATTCCCCCCCACCCCCAAACAAGGGAACACATGACAACTCTGTGAAGGCATGCTCCAACCGTACGGACATGCTCATCTTTGGGGTTTCCAGTTTTGGGATGTGGAAAGTAGCATTTCCGTAAAGCTTGCTTGCCTCACAGCTCCAAAGAGCATCGGCCTCCCAAGTCCAAGGCTGTTTTGGTCTGTCACTTCAACGCTCAATTGGTCTTTGATATGTGTGCATTACCAATGCCATATTAGAGCAGAAAGAAAGTGGTGAAAGAAAGAACTGCAGATAGATTGTTCTACGCCTCAGCAAATCTGCCTTTCAACTCCAAAAAAGCTGTCCTCACTGCTCCGTGTGTGGAGGACCTCGTTTAATGCTCTGCATCCATCGCATCCAAGTACTTGGCTTCGATGATCCTAGGGAGCAGGTTATACCTAAGATTGAACCAGAGAGATAGCATTAGTGCCTGTTTATTGTCGTATAACATTTTGTCTGTCCTGAGACAGACTCTGTCCTGAGTTGAGTTTGTCCATGGCCATGCATACAACAGATTCACCCAGCTAAAGGGGAGAAGTAAAAACAACCAATCCTGCAAGCAAATACAGCTTTTATAGGAATAACAGTGCAGAGCTCCTCCTAGAAGCAGCCTCCTCATTTCAGTTGAAGAGGAAAGATCATTCTCAAGGAGAAAATCTCTTTCTTAGAGCTCTCTCACCACAAAGTCTTAAAGGTGCCAAAAATGTACCCTCTCACCTCACCCACAGCTATGTTCCTGGTTAGTGCTGGGGAGACAGGCAATAGCTTCCTGCTGCGTCCAGTTTGCTAGTGGATGGGTTACTTTACCAAGAATCACCATTTACTTCTAGTTTCTCCTTTCTTCACCACTTTCCCAACACACAAACCCCACCTGATGCAGCCTTACACTCATTACAACACTATCAACACCAGGCACTGAGAGCTCATAGGAGAAACCCTCCTCTAAATTTACAGGGCTGGCTCGGAGACCTGCATTCGAGGGTTGTCTTGCACTTCCTCAGTTCTCCAAGTACCCCAGCTCACTCCTTTCAGCTCTCCCACAAAGCGGCTTTAACAGACAACCCAGAAGCTTTGGTCTTTAGAGAAGCACAAGTCTATCAGCAAGACCTGAGACCATGGCAAGAGGCTAAGAAGGGCTGTGACATTCATTCCTCCAGCTGCTGGTAAGAATCCATCCCTATCCCGTGTCTGGATTCTCCATTTGATCATGGAGACAGCGATTCCCTTACTTTTGGGGTTTGTTTTTTCTATTTGTTTGCTTGCAAGAACATCCTCATGAATTAACCTATTTGGGTGAGAAAGGCAAGGCACTGTAATATGTGATGAAGTTGCTCTCATTAAATCCTACCGCATATTTGGTTTGACGCTTTTCCTTGCTTAACAAGGAAGCTATTCTTCAGCTGTTAAAATAAAGCACAAAGCACTAGGAAAGCCAGTAAGACTTGCAAGGGCCTTTTCAACAGCATGCAAGAGATCCCAAACAGCACTTACTACTGAGACATACCAGGATCTGCTTAAATAGACCTGCCATGAAAAAAAATGTTTGCGAGCCATGGGAGCACAGATAAGCATCACAGAGAACTTGGAAAGAAGATTCTTCCTCTCTGAGCAACCTTAACCTCAGTACTCCTCAGGGCAGGGATTAGAGTGTAACCAAAAACTAGTCATCCCAAAGTTTTGACTCAAAGCCAGGAACTGGGGATACCCAAAGAGATCACATTTTCTCCCAACAGGCTGTTCTCCACTGCAATAATGAGAAGCCATTGAAATCCATTATCTTTCACATTAACACTACACCCGTGGAAAAAGATGGTCCTTCACCACTGACAATGCAAATCATGCGTCTAATGCTGTCAGACAGATGGAAGTGTGGCTTTGAGACAGGCAAGTAACATGGCTGGTTTTCTGGATGGGACACTGAGCCATGACTCACTCATCTGGGTTTGATTCTTGACTTTGACCCCTGGCTACTCTCCCATCTCCTCTTCCTCCCTTCACTTCTTGGGGGGAAAAAAAAGAAAATATATTTCATTTCTTCTACTCTGTCTCATCTATTTAGAGTGCCAAATCTTTGTGAAAAAGTCATTGTTAAGTACAGAGCTCACACATCATGGTGCTGCCTTCTCGGCTGGAGCCCACAGAAACTACATGAAGGCAAAAGAAATCAGAGAAAGGAAAGCCAAGGGCAAATTTCTGTATTGCGCCAGGTAGCACCATGTTCCTCTCAGCAGCAGGGCTGATTATCCAGCTATTAGAAAAAGCTGCTCTGGAAACAGAAACGAGGTAGCAACAGAGCTAGTATGAGATGACAGTATCTTATTTACTCAAAAGAAGATATATTTGCACCACTAAATTACCTAGCTCTTATTACAAAATCAGGTCCTTTGACACAGCAGTCTCTCTACACTAATTTAGCTTATTATGCTATATCCAATACTTGAATGTTTGGCAAAGAGTGTCCCACGTTTTCTTTTCTGTACTGAGCTGCTCTGTGCGGAGACTTGCAATTTCCACAAGAGTCAATCATCCAGCACTGCACACAGTTGAAGTATTTACCAGCCACTTAACCAGTCATCCAAAGTGACACCTGTGTGAAGGGTGGGTGAGAGACTCTTACCATAGGAACAATAATTTCAGTGTTTTCCAAGATTTTGTTTATCTTTAAAAAGGCAGCCCAAATAGCTCTAACCTGATCCTGTTGAAAGCCATGGTAGTTTTGACATTTGCTTTTGATTTAGAAAGAACTGGACCCATCTTTATCACTCAAGGAAAACACCACAATAGCTGCCTTGGCAGATTATCACATTGGTAGCCCTGAATTTTGAGATCGGACAGAAAATCTGAGACTGCAAGCTCAAAGACAACCAGACATCGCTGGATGCCATACTAAAAATAATCAAGTGGACTAGAAACAGATCTGTTCTTTCCAAGATCTTATTACGGCTTCTCATTATATCCAAAGGATGGAGAGCATGAATGATTTAACTGGAGAATGATGGGCAGTCACTGTTAATGAACATTAAGGAAGAAATTAGTTAAATTTCTCAATGATTCTCTCTCAAGACTGCAAGATATTGTGGGGTCCTCCCAGTTTTAAAGATACATTTTAAGACTAAATGTGAACCAGTTGGACCTAACTGATCATTGGCAACGGCATTCAGCAGTGCAGGTGGTCTGTAAGGTCACCACAGCACTGGATAAGAGATAAGGATTCCTCTTCGGAAAAGTTTCTAGCTCTGCTCCGAGCACAAGCCTTAGGAAATCAAATTGCGAAGCAATAAGGAACATTATCAAATCCCTAGAGGGAAGGCTCAGACCACAGCTTCTAGGGAAGATGAGGTATCTCACAGGCACTGAAAAAGGAGACTTATTTGTCTCTCTGCTACCTGAAGAAGAGTACCTGCCAGCCCAGAACCCTTTGCACAACATTGAGCATCTGTGAAATCACAGGCTCTCAGCACTATTCCTCCTCAAGCCTGAGCAGCTGGTGAAGAAGAGGTCACCATCACCCACTTCCAGGATCTGGCTACTCAGCAAAGTACCAGCTGCCCTTCTAGACCACTCAGACTTCCTGCAGTCCAAGCCTGAAGACAAAAGGCACGGGAGACAGGAAAAAAAAGGCAGCCAAGCTTCGTACCTGATTGGGATCATCCCTATCATGATGAGCGGGAAGATCATCTTCATGTAGGGCAACGGTGACATGCCAAAACCACAGAGGATGAGGAGCTGCAGGACCTGCAAGCCTGTGAAGTAGTGGATCTTCCTCTGCGGCACTCTGCGGATGTAATGTGTCGGAGGATAAGCAGTCTGGGAAGAGAAGAATTACATGTTAGACATGCAGAGACCTAGACTTGCGACTGCAGAATGTGGCACAGGCTTTTGAACACAAGGGTTTTAAGGAAATCATCAATTTACACACACACAGAGTGCATCAACATCAGAGTCCTTAACAGGTTCAACAGCTGAACGTCGGATTTATAGGGTTAAAGCAAGTGTCTTAAACCACAGCATTGGCAGCAACATACAGAAGATGACTGGGCACTAGAAACCTGGAGAAGAAAAGACACGCCACACAGCTAAGATTGCCTTTGGGAGCATCTGGAGTGCAATAAAATATCTTGATAAGTACAGTAATGAGATTCCCCTAAGTAGGATTATCAGGGCTTTGCAGCAACATGTGAAGTGCCTGTGGGGGTGGGCAGGGGGGTGACGGTAAGCAGATGCATTCGGGTGGTGTTACTGCTGGATGGTTTCTCCACCTGAAATCCAGCTCCTCATTATTTTATAGCCTTCTGTTCTCTGCTGATCAGACTCCATGCTTGCCCCTGGTGGTCCCATTTCTTGGCTGAACCCCAGCAGGGGAAGACCAGGAGATGAGACTGGGGAGGTGTGGGAAGAGGCTGCACTCAGACTGCAGTGATTTTCTCAACTCATAAGCTATCCATTTTTGAGAAAGAAGGGAAAAAAGTGACATTAATAGGCTAAATATCGCTCGTGGTTTCTTTTGACAGTTACTTGCTCATGTCTGAGCACAGGCTTTGACTCACTGTCTATACATCAATGAAGAGTATGAGCGACTGTCTGCTGGCACCGATACAGACTCAATGGATTTCAGATTGTGCCATGACTCACTAAAAGGTTTCCAGAAAAGGGAGATCTCCATATTTGAGAATACTTTTAATTTTCCAAACTAAAGCTTGGAAAATTCCACATGTGATTTGTACTAAACCCAGAAGTAGTATTCCACATACATCAGTAACTATTCAATCCTCATTCAAAAATTAACATGACAAAAGTAATCTTTACCCGGATTTCACGGTTTTAACTTCTATTAGAGATTAACAGAGATGCAGAGCCAAATGTTGGGCTTATTAAGCCCTTGACCCTTGTTACATAAGATAAGGTGAGCAGGAGACTCACTGTTGCTCCCAGGTACTGCCTACACTGCAAGCTAACACCTTCTTAGCACTTGTAATAGAGATGGCTTGATAACCCATCTTCCAGATTTGTTTTCATCCCACATCAGAAGGGTTTCAATAATGCAAGTAATTTAATTTTGAGTTTAAAATCCTACCTCGTGGTATTTCACACAAGTCAAAATGAAAGCGTAAAACATAGCAAAAAAATTACCTGTTCTGAAGCTTTGTTAGGGAAATCAAAGATTACAATTTACTGACATTATGCTTGTGCTTTTTATTTTTTTTTTAATTTTAAAATGCATGTAGTCTGCAGCTGACAGACATCACAGTGGGTTTTTAAAACTTACAAACACTCTATATTCAGTGAGCAACAGTCTGTGCAACTGTTTTTTTAAAAAGGCATTGTTTGAATGTATTTTTGATTTGCACTCTACACAGGTTAGGGGGTGTCTTCACTGGTAGCAGCTATCCTGGCTCCACTCATGCACTCATTCTTGCCTTCTGGAGCTAGGGGCTCCAGAGCAATTCTTAACAGCCTGAAAAGAGGACAACTATATCCGAGACATCGCTCTGAACATGAAAAAGCTCGAACACTTCTGTGGCAGGGAAATGCAGAAAGCAATTTATGCAGAACTTGACAGACAGACAAGATGCAATGCAATTCTATGAACAATTCAGCTACCACCTTTTTTTAACCCAACAACAACCGTGCCACTTTTGTTGTTTGACACTGCATTATTCTCCCACTCATTTGTCCGCTTTAATGGAAAAGACTTCTCTTGCTCATGTCTCAGTGGCAGCCAGGCTAAACAAGAGACCAAGTTTCAATCCCTCTTTGCAGAGAAAGGTGAAAGGGATATGCAAAGTGTAGGTTGGAGCTGGAAATCCACCTCCTGAGAGCATGAGTTTTGGGGGTAACCCCATTCCCAACACCGGCAGCTTTCCGTGTTAGCTCCTGGTACAGTTTGGTGCTAAGGTTGTAAATACAATTTCCTTATCTGTTCCACCAGGCTGGTGCCCCAGTCTGTGTACCTGTTCTTTAAGCAGGAGAACCACCCTTTCAAAGAGCTGGTTCCCATCAATGGAGGTCAATGCAATGTAGAGGAAGAGGCCATAGAGGACCGGCTTTGGGATCCACTGGAGAGGGAAAGGAAGGAGCAGGAGCGAGAGGCCAACCAAGAAGTTTGCCACTAGACTTGTCAGCCGGGTCTCCTTCACGCTCACAATCCTGAAAGCAAGAAAACAGGGATTAGGGGAGTGGGATAATATCCCAGTATTCATGTAAGCGTATTGCTGGGGCTCACTACTCTGTGTAGGTGCAGGACACGTGCCGCTCGGGAAAGGGAAACTCATCTCCACTGCACTGAGATCAGCACTTCTGGCCCCATGCTAACACTGAGAAGGCAGAGCTCTGCTGGATCCAGGCCAGGCACTTAATCCACAGCTCAAACAGAGCAGCTGGAAAAATGCCAAATTCCCCTTCTGAAATGCTCCACAGATCCTATCCTGAACTAAATTGCCCTCTAAACTAATTCTGTTTAGCACATTGCACAAAAAAAACCCCCAAAACCAAACACCAAACAAAAAAACCCAGGCAAGAATCCTCTTTCTGGGCAGTAATCCTTTCCTCGATTTACCCAGTGCATATGCAATTGGCTTTTATCCAAAAGAAAACTCATTGACTTCTACAGGAACTAATGAACTTCTTGTAAAAAAAAAAAAGGCTGCACTCTTGACTGCAAGTCAGCATTTTTGATGTATATGAGGATCTCCTTGTTTATATGGAAGGGAAAGCTGGGAGCACTACACAGGGAGCTAGAAATTTAATTCTGCTGTGGATAATAGCAGTTGCACTGCAGATTGCCTATTACCATGCAAAACATGCAATTAATTAATGCAAATTTTCCAGAGGTGACAGACCACAGACTGATTTTTTTTTTTTTTTTAAGGGGGGGCAAAAACACTGACAGGAAAGCATGCAGCAACTTTCAGAGTCTATTTGGGAGGTGAGGGGAAGTTGCTTTGTTTTCTTTTCACTTCAACTAAACCTGTGAGCATCTCCTCCTAATTTGAAAAAAAAAAAATTACCAGAAACAATAGGAGGAAAAAAAACCCTCATCTTTCAAGACTACTTATAAATAGAGAAAAGAGGGATTCTTAACACAACTTTTTTGCAGAAGATCAATCCACCAATTCAGTGGATAAGCTAGTGAGTAAATTCCCCTATTATATCAGGAGAAATTCTTGTCCACAGGCTGTTTTGGTGTCATCTAGTGGCCTCATTCCCTGGATGCAAGATCTCATATTCCAAATTAACCCTGTACACAAAAAACTGAAGATTAACACAAGAGCCAGCCACGAGATCTATCAAAACATATTTCCCTCTTTTACATATGCACTGCTGAGACTTCATAATCCCTTCTGTCCCAAAGAAGATTGCTTCCCAGTGAACTTTTCAATATTAAGTTTGAGAGTCTTGCTTATAAATAAGGTCAGGTTGAACTTCAACTCTGTTTATACATTCAAGAGCATAATGAAGCTGTGGGGATGAAGGAACCTTCCACACCTGTATTTAGAGAGAGAGGGAAAGGGTAACAGCCTAAGGCTTGCTCTCAGAATTTGGGGAACACGGCAGAATTAACATGAGCAGTCATGAGACCTAAGGAACAACAGAGATCACAAACAGTACACAAAGTCCTGACGACCACACTTGAATTCCTTGGTGAGTAATGGGGCAGATCATACATATTATTGAGGATGCACAAGAGAAGAGGCACAGGAGGTGTTAACCTTTAAGTAACCTCCCCCCTCCCCTGGCTACGTTTAAACAGCAGAAACCACAGCTTTCTTCCTTCCAAACAGATTTTATTCAGATCCTCTTGCAAGTTTCCTATGTCACGAGGTCCCTGCCAATGCCTAGAGAAGCCAAGGGAGAGTAGAGCACTTCTCTCTACTGTTATCTGCAGACTGCTCTTGCCAGCTCTGGAAGAACTGGGACATCACCCAGGTGCATATAGTTTGGCACCCTTTTCACTGCCTCCAGGTCTGGATCACCACAGAACAGAAGTCTTGGAGGTGACAGAGCCAAGCATCCTAAAGTGCAACTAAGAGAGCTAATTCAGCATAATTTGATAGTCCTATAACGAGCGGTCAGACTACTTCAGAGCTACCAGAACCACTATGAGCCTCTCGAGTGGCCCAGTAAAGCAGGAGTTTGCACTGACTTAGCCTCATCCAGCTACAGCAAGAGTTCCCCTGGCTACAGAGGAAGCGTTTCTGCTATTTCAGGCAAAGATCTAACCCACTGTTGGGAATGCTCGTGACCTGCAAGCATCAGTCTGAGCACAAGTCTGCTAGGTTCCTTGCAAGTAAAGTCATGCAAACCAAAGAGCTCAGGATCAAAACTAGATGTGAAGCCACCACATTTCAATCAGATGCAAGTCTGCAAGTACAAGAACAGCTCACAGTAGCAGCCCTTTGGTAATAGATTTTTGAAGTTCATGAAATTTTCTGCCTGTCATCTCTTGGGGATGCAGCAATCACAGCATTGAAGAGTCTTTGATCGCATACAAGATGTACTGCAACTACTATCGTCAGCTCCCACTAATGCTATTTATTAAAGTAATTTGGAATTTCTTATCAGAACATAGTTAAAATTGCTCATAATTGACCAAACTTAGTATCTTTAAAGCTGAAGTTCCCAGCCTCAAATTGGTCCTTTGCCAATTCTAGCACCTTTCTTATTTCCAGGGTAAGGACATCAAGAACAGTCACATTAAGTCAATAGAAGAAATCCTGTAATTTGCATGTGGTTCAGAATCTGGTTTGGCCCTTGAGGAAACAGCTCCAGAAAGCCTGTGCTGCAATGGAAATGAAGTAATTAACGGAGATAAAAGAGCATAATCCAGGCTCATTTCCCCAGAATCCTTTAAATATGGCTAGCACAAGATTAGCCACTCCCAACCTCCTCCATGAGTAAGGAGAGCCTATTTGCAGATTCCCACATGAAACTCAAGTGGTTACTCTACAGAGGAGAAGAAAATTTTGCTTTCATTGTGACAGATCTTTAGTCTTGTTTGTATCATCGTCCTCACTGAGAGCTTTCACTTGAGTGCAGGAAAGAAGCCTGCCAAGGGAGCCAGCGCCGAAAGAACTCCCGATTTTCTAACTGAGCTTCAGTATGTTTCTTTTTCAGAGCTGACTAAGAGAAAAAAGAAAAAAACAATGACAACATTGCTCGGAGCCTCCTGTTTATAGCTCAATGCTTTGCAGAAAACAAAAAGCTTCAATCTCAAGTAGAGTTCAAATAACCATGAAATCCTCGTTCCCTTCTTCACTCCCAATACCGAGTTGACAGCACTCATTTACGTACCGATTTGCCTCCAGCAGAGGAATAGCAGTGTTGAGAGGGAACATGCTTAGTGAGATCAGGGCATCCCTCAGTCCTTTTTAGGGTAATCACTGGAGCCATACCTAGGTTAGCATGGCTGAAGAGGACTCTCCCATGCTCTTTTAGGGCAGCTGGGTGAAGGAGTAGAGGGCAAGGGCAGAAGGTAGTCCTTAATTCAGGCTGGAAACTGGACTTTGTCAGGGAGAAGCCAGAGTGCAGAATAAAGACAGTGGGTGGCAAAACAGGAAAAAAGCCGCCAGGTATTACAACTGATAACAGAAGACACAGGAGGGAGGCTTGGCACATGGGTTTCAAAGTGTAAATTCTGCATCTCTCAAAGAAATGGAGAGCAGAGGTATCCCAGAGCAGACCATGGACACCAGGAGCAAGGGCATGGATTAAAACCCTACAGAACTCAAATTACAAAGTTGCTTTTTTTGAGATAGGGTTTAGCATTTATTCAAGAGAGATATACTTGTGGGAACAACTAATACCAGCATGTACTAATGGGAATACAAGCCCAAGGGACTGATTTCTCAGGAAAGGCCTGTAAAAGCGTTGCATGGAGCGGCAGGACTCAGCAATTTCCAGATGTGGAAGGTAAAATCTGTCCATCACTGACTCAAAAAGCAGCTATGTCAGGTTGGGCTGGGCCAGCTGGCACCAAGAACAGCATGAAGGCAAGACTGAAATTAAAAGACAGACCCACTCCACCCCCTAAAGTAAATGACCACTTAGCCTCACTTTTGATAAGTGGCAACTCTGAAAATGGAAACCAAGACAGGATAATTAAAACTAATGGCATGTGCGTGGAAATTACCACTTCTGAGGTAAAAGCACTCAACTGTAACATACTGAGATCAAACAGACCAGATAATCTCTATTCTGGAGCAGGTTTCATGAGAAATTAGGTTTTTAATTTTTTTTTTTTTTTTAAAGAGGTCTCTGATAAGAGTGTGTGACAACTCAGAACAGCAAAAAAGCTGGTCTTAAATAGAAAGCCGTGACCTGGGCATGGCTTCACAGTCGCTTTTGCTTAAAAACAAGAGAATTTAATAAGTATCTCGCCTTCCCGAAACGTGGCAGAAAATGCTATGGGAGCTCTGAAATAATGCTGCATTTTTCCTACCCTTTGTAATAACCACCAGACAGGTTTCAGGCAATGAATCAGACTGGATTCCTTCTGGTGAAGACATCTGGAAAGATCTGGCCAAAGCCTCTCCTCAGCTTTCCACAAGGATAAACCTGAAAAAGGCCTTGGCCGACTCTTCCAGAGGACGATTTGCACCAGAGTGGGTTGGAATCTCTGCAGGCTGCCGCCAGCCACTGACGAGAGCATAAATTTGCGTCTGTCCTAAAACAAGCGCTTTGGTGAAGGGGGATGAAGCAGGGTCACAGGCCATGCTGGCTTGAGGTGGCTTCATTTGGTGCATCTCCCCTCCACCTTGCAGGTCTTCAAGAAGACAGTTCACTCCCCAAACACGTAACCCACTGTACCCAAAGGATTAGGAAGCCACAAATGAAACCAAAGAGATCCAAGACAGCTCCGTGGTTCCCACTTACGTCTCGTAGATGTGTCCATTTTCAACCCTCTCCTCCACGTAGGCCAGGGCGCGGACATGCATTGGGGAGTGAGGGAAGGCAGCATGGATCCACGGAAGGCCGAAGACTGACAGCCCCGTGTTAATCAGCGCAACAAGAAGGAGGTCCCAGTGATAGGCTGTTCCTTTCACCAACCTGAAACGAGGTTTTTGTTGACAGCAGTTACACCCGGTGCAAACTGTAACAGGCTGCTCTTGCTGAACCTGAGCTCGAATGCTAAACACCGAAATGCACTTCCATGCACAGAGCGATTTCACACTCCTCCTGCTTTACAGCCTGCGTTACATGAACACGAAAGGTAATGAAACTTGATAGTTTGCTCCCAAAGCAGTCATCTCCTGGAAACAACACTGAGAGGAAAGGCAACCCACTAAAATAACAGCCCATGAAAATTTCATCAGTGTTTTGCCACTACATTTACTGCAGAGTCCACTCAAAACATACACATATATCCACTAGCAGAATCCACGTGGGGAGTGGTTAGAGACCATGGGCGTGGGTTGCCAAACTACTGGCACTGAAGTTTCTGACCCGTCTTGTTTTTAACCCTGATCTCCCTCCTTCCCCACAGGCAGAACATGTGCTCAGTATGCTGCAGCAATCCCCTAATTATGTAATTGCTACTGCGTGATAAGGAAATGGGACATGAATTCATTAAGCTTCAGCTTCTCCTTAGTAGTCAGCCAAGGAGATATGCTCCTAACTTCGGTGAATGCAGGGTAGCCTCCCCGTTTTGTTTGTTAGGGGAGGGGGAAACTGGCAGCCTTCACCAAGGAAGCTGACCACTTCACATTCCCACTGCTGACACTGAACTCGCATCTAGTTTAACCTTGCCATTTTTTGCAAGATCTGCCCCTTTCCTGAATATACCCATCTGGTACCAACTGCTCAGATGCCTTGAGTAAAGTTTAGAAAAAGGCTGGGGAAGGATTCAGCTAACTGACCTAACTTAAAGGTCTATAGCTGTGTTTCTGCCTGGGCATCAGAGCAGACAGCAGTTGTCACCCTGACATAACACAAGGGATCAGCTGAATTGTTCTCCAGGTACCATCAACTGGAAAGGGAGGCACCATTTAGGTGTCTTAATGCCACCCGAGCAAGCTCCATTCAATACCTAAGCAGAGACTTCGAGCCATCCGAGATGCTCTAGGACATGAGGTGCATAGAGCTAGTAGATATAGAATCATAGAATCATTAAGGTTGGAAAAGACCTCTCAGAGATCGGAGTCCAACCGTCAACTCAACACCACCATGCCCACTAAACCATGTCCCTAAGCGCCTCATCTACATGCCTTTTAAATACTTCCAGGGATGGTGACCCAGCACATGAAGATCTATGCCTAATGTCTATCTCAAAGAGCAGCAGATGCCATTGCTTGGGCAGCAAAAATCTCGGGTGGGGTTCGGTTTTGGAACAAAAAGACTTGTCTCACTGGAAGTGCTCACCTCCATTGACTGAGGTAGCCACAGGGTGACTAGGTCAGGTAGATGTCTACATTGCAATGCCTCTGAAAGCTGGAAGGTGCTGGCAGGAAGGGTGGGATTGTAAACACACTTCCTATGTTGGCTCACATTTTGAAAGCACAGCCCCTGCTCATGTGCTGCAGTCTCAGAGCAAAAGGCATCTCCGGCATCCCCAGGGTTATTGTTTGATTGTCCTGTCTGCCCTTCTCAGAGGGCTTTCTCTGGACAAAGGCCATACATCTAACAGTCCCCCTGGGACACTGGTCCCAGCGGTCTTGCAGAACTGTGTGTGGTATACACCTGCTTTGACCAATGGATAGGCTCCACTGAGCTATCCACCGTACATGTCTAGCTCGCCACACAAAGATCTAGATGCCTTATCCTAGGTTATCTTCACACTGCCCAGCCAGCCCAGTATTCCTTGGACTCTCCCATAAGCTTGCTGTGATTATTCTTTACCAAAGCACATCAGTACTTTCAGGCAAGCATCATCTTTTCCCTGTTTTTTTCTACGCGAGGAAATCACTACATTTGGTAAGACACCAAACAGCACATTCTCCATTTGGCTGGTGTAGATGACAATATTTTTATTCTGGGATGGTACCACAAACGGAAGGTGTCAAGTCCTAGTTTTTCCATCTCTAAAAACCCATGCCCCGATACCTGATCAGCATAAGCTCAGCCCTGTAACAGAGCATTATGAAAAACACTAAGAACTCCAAAGAATATTTTATATTCCTTAAAGACACCCTAGTGGAAAGTTTAGAAGAAACTTAGGAAAGAGATGACCCACTTACATTACAGATTTATGCAACGCTTTACTTAAAGGGGTAAAATGAAGATCAGAGGAAAAAAAATCAAGTGGTCAAAGAAAACCAAATTAGTATAACTGAATTTGAGCTTGTCTTCTCTCCCCTAATTCAGTGTCACTCCAGCTACAACATGGAGAATGCTAATGTATGTTATGCAAGGAGAGAACCCTCCCACGCATTACATTAGCAAAAAAAAAAAATCCTCTGAGACATGGTGGTTTCCCTGGAAAAAGTCATACACATTCTTTCTTGATATCATATCTGATTGCAGTTGGCACAAAAACATCAGAACGAATATTTTAGTCGTGCAACATCTCGACTCAAATTTGCACATAAATCAGACCTATCAGACATTAGACATACTGTTTTACTTCACTTCCACCTTTTCAGTTGCAGACTAACAGCTCCAAACACTTTTTCTGATGCTCAACTGCAGCATATCATGCTAGGACATTTGTGCAAGTCACTGACTTTTCATTTTCAAAAAAATCTCTATACTGCAAGAGCAGTGCAAGTGTCCAGATGGGTCAGACACTCCCTAAATATCTGGAGGTACATCCACAGACCTCAAAGCATACAAAATACCTACGTAACATTCACACATGGGCAAAGAAGAAACAGGCTGAGGTGATGAGCTCATTGATGCTTTGCATTTTTGACTCACTGCCACAATATTGGGTTTTGGAGAAGGTGAGGAGTTAAGCAGTGGAGTTACTTTCACCTGTGACGACAGAAGTGCTGAAGAACATGTCCTGAAAATCTTTTCTGATATTCAGACAAGCTTTGGACAAGCAGTGCTGGGAAGAGACTTGAGGACATCCCTCCACAGAGGAAGAGGAGTACTGAAAGCATTACCTGTTCTCCGGGGCATTTGTGAGCGACGCCACGATGTTCTGCTCTATGAAGAAGAGCATTGACAGGAGGAACCCCAGCCCCATGGCGCTCATCACTGACCCGATGGAGAGGGACTGGACCGGGGCCAGCACAAACAAGCTCTCAGATGGGTTGTAGTTAAATTTGGACACTGGAAAGAGAAGGGGAATGATGTTAGAAGGCACCTTCTCATCCAACCATCCGCATGGACTCAAGTTATGTTTTACCCGCACCATGAACTATTGGGAACCAATGCAGCAAACCAGGCATGATGCTCTGGCATGTGGGAGCCAGAAGGCCACACCAGACGGGCTCATCTGGCTGTTTTAGTTTATTTTTTCCTCCATCCTCCTGGAATTTGGCTGCCATCCTGATTTGACAGATTACTGCTAGTTCCAGTGAGGCATTACATATATTTGAGCAAAACAAAAGAGGGAAACTTGTTTTCCACAGATGCGAGGCATTTTTAGATTAGAAAACCTTATTTCTAACTAGCAGTATACTCCCCCTGCTCAGTTAATCAGCTAACAGAGGCAGTTTAAAACTTCCTCATATCCATAGCCACGCAAGGCATTTTAGTATAAAATGTCCCTACTTTCCTGCCACTGGAAGAAATCCATGACTAGGGATAAATCACACATGGCCACACATCATTTTATAATCCAACTGGATGGAATGGCCATCACAGAAAAAAGCCATTTCTTATTTGTTTCCATACATTTCCTCACATCACCCACTCACGTCACCACAGGACAATGCAATTCCTGTCCCCATTATCACTTCCTGATACGGAAAAGCTGATCTATTTGGCCAATGAATGGTGTCTCATTTTTAGATTTCCTTGTATAACTTAGAACTGCCCAGATGCTCTGCAACGTTTCACCTAAATTAGGAAAACGTAAACTGGAGACAAAGAGGACAGACTGGGATCATCAACTCTACGTCTGTATGACTGGCAACAACCCTTCCTGCCTGCTAATTGCTCTGCCCTTTGTTCTTCGCCAGAAATTGTTGATCTTTATTGTAAGAGATACAATTTTAAATTACATTGAAATTAAAAGACACACTGGAATAATTTATCTAGAGAAAAAACATCATTCTACCTTGTTTGGTTAGGGTTTTGAATGAAGTAAATCTAATATTGAGAAAATCTGGGTTCTTGGGGTGGGGAGTGGTACGTGTAGTATTTGTGAAATTATAAGCACTTTGCTATTTTTTAGAAAAACTTTCCTGGGATTTCATTTCTCTTTTCCCTTCCCTCCATCCTTACAACTTAATTGCTCACTTATAACTGCCCCCAGTATTTCAGAGAATAGAAATATAAGCTTACTTTCGATTTCCTTGAAGATATAGGAACCCACAACAGAGAAAGTCAATACTGAAATCGGTAAGGCACAGTCGGACAGAATTTCACGTACTCTTGCATGCAAATATGGGCTGCAATTTGAAGACAAAAAATTTCCATCAACACCATACTGTAGGGACAATTTCTCAATCCAGATACTGTTAATGCTTTAACAAGTGAAAATTCAGTCCAATCTTGCAATTCTAAAGAGATATTTGGAGTGAAGGATTGGTCTTTAATTCAGCCTTAAATCCTCTGGAATCTATATGGCCTTTGAAGGTTGATGAATGCACAAGCAAAACCCATAAAGAAACACGAAACTAAGATGCAAGCTAGAAAAAAGTCTTCCAAGCACCAATTTGTGTCTCATTTCCATTTTAGTTTAATTGCTTACTCAAGCATTTCAAATGAAGAGTTTTAAGGGCAATGGGAGTAAAACCCAAATGAGAGCTGGCCATTTGACTCCCAAGAGCACACTGAAGGTACATTCCCCAGTAGACCTTCCAGCACCATCAGGGATTTGTGCCCCCCAAAACTGTTCAATGCCTATTTGTGGCAAGTTTCAGGAGTTCCAACATGAAATACATGGTTCACCCAAAGCTTTCTAAAAAGTCACTTGCGACGCCAAACCAAATACGGAAGGGCATCGTCCAGTGACCGAACATTTTGTTCTGCTGCTAACATTTTCCAGATGGCCAGCCAAGTTAATCTCTGGCTTTGGCTTCCACTGCCACTAATGGAAGAGTTCCACCTGATTTTTCTGGGTTACAAAATTGAAGATCTAAACCATTAGTGATTCCTCACAGGTAATATGAAATAATCAGTAGTCTGAGCTCTAAGACTGAAGTAACTCACCTTTTCTTAAACTGATAGAGCGTATGACCAAGCCAAAGGGTACCCAACATCAACATGAGACTAAGGACGGCAGTTTCACGTCCATAATGCACATCATGCGTGCCTGTTTGATTCTCTAGGGACATGGATCTGCTCACTGATGAATTCATCAAGAAGGTGGTATTGATGCCGAGGCTTGGAATAGCATCAGTTCGTGCTTTTTCCAAGTAACTGTCTCCTGCGCGCCCATGGTAGTAATATTTCTTAAAAACTGTACAAACAACCAACAGGCAAGCATTAGGACAGGTTTGTGACAATCAAAGCAAGTAAAATAAAGTGGTTCGTTCTTGCTTGATCAAGCAGTATTAACATTATGCTTCACCAGGTTTATAGCTCTACCCCTCAAACCAGTGAAAAGAAATCAGGAAAGCTGCTTCTCTTATAAAGACAGCACTTTACAAATCATTTTACAAATTTATTTTTTACTTATTTTAACAGGTAAAAGTTAAATTGACCTAAAGCAACACGTTTGAACTGTAAGGACTTTCAGTGCTAATTATGCATATGATTTTGTTCCTAGCACTGGAATCACTGCTTTTTTTTTTAAAAAAAAACCATACTTTTTTATATATATGTATGTATGTATGTATAAAGACACCTCCTTTCAGCAGCATGGTAAACAAATTCCATCAGGATCTCTGAAAAAATTAAGAGCAGCCAGGCTGCACAGATCCGTATGTGGACTACAAAATGTAATAATTACTTTTGCTTCAAGGCTGGTCCAGATTTTAAAGATAAATGTTGATGGTACGCAAAACCTGGCAGAACATTTAAATTTACACTGCAAATTGAAATAGAGTTACAGAGCACCTGAACCAAATCTGTTCAAGTGAAACACCCAGTAATGCCTCTGGAACTGTCCATAAACGTATTAGGTTAGCTCAGAGGCATTTATACAAGTAATTATTATTTATATAAGTTATTAACAGTTCTAAATACACTTTTGCTCTTGAGCATTTAGACAGCTGTGTTCCCGTTTCTATGGCATTGGCTGGCTTCAAGCACATAAACATGGTGTTGGGATGATTTCACCTCTTTTGGGAACAAGAGCCTGAGGTGCCACAAGAAGCATGTAAAACCAGAAGATGGGAGTTGGGCTTTGCAGCCATGCTACTCCCGTGTTATGTGATCGGGTGGCAGCAGGTAGCGCCCGCTCGCCCCCAAACCAATGGGAAGAGCCAGGAAGATGGAAACCACCATGTCAGAGCTTTGCAGTCCCCTCTACCTTTTTTTTTGCTTTAGTCAAAATATCCCTTCGGCCTTTGCATAAGGAAACTCAAAAGTTTAGGGCAAAACCATCCTCTTTAGGCAAAAATACAACAATCTGAAGCTTAGGCTATAATGCTCCTCACAACATTTCCCCCCACCCCCAAATAATAATCTAGTTGCTGAAAACCCCAAGCACCTCAGCTTTTCCATCTGCAGCAGCTACAGGGAAAACAGGCAAAACAAACCGTAATTCTAAGCATTCGAAAACAAGCAAAACAAACTGTAAACATTCTTGCAAAGCACAACTGGTATATGCAACCACCTTGAATTTGGCCGAAACACAGTTTGTGGTGGTTTGGAGCTCACCCCAATGTAAAAAGCCCCATGTTTAGCTATGCTGACATTTTAACAGTGGTAATAACCCTTCTAGTACCACCTTTATGTTTTAAAAGGAGTCCAGGCATTCGGCAAATGGATAGGATCAATAGCGCATGAAGGTCACAAGAGAAAAGACCGGTTACTCCACATTCAATACTTCTGTATATAAATTTAAAGATCATAGAAGGTTTACAGGTCAAGATTGAACCTTTCAACATGCTCTCAGCAGCAGCCAGAAATGAGGAGATTATTGCACTTTTAAAGCACAAGAAAGCTTCCCCCAGTAAGGGGCAATCTCATTACAACCTCCATTAGCACTGCGCATTTCTGCATTGCGTGCTACGGAAGAGGCTCTGCTATCATTTCCTCCCTCCATCCTCACAGCTGCGTCCAGCCCAGGCAGGACACCCACACTTGCTTTGCAAACAGGTAAACTGAGGCACAGGGCACTGACGTGACCCGCACACCAGCACAGAACAGGTTGTTGGAGGATTTGCAGTTTCCGGCTCTGAACATTAAAGGACACTTTCATCATAACAAAAATGATTATGGCAATATTTCCTGGGGATTAGCAGCTGGCCAGGGCTAAAAGCCTGTTCACCATCTCAGCTGGCCCTAAGCGTTACTAAGTCCTAGAGACACACACAATTACCGAGCGTATGATAAACTGACAGCACATACAACTCGGCAACTATGCAGAATGTATTTGCATGCCTCCGTATTTAGATTGGGACTCAAATGAATAAGAAACAAGTTAGTTTTTTGGGGGTCTTGTGGATTTTTTCTATTTCCCACACTTGGCTATATAGCAATAATACATTTAGGGCTGAGCACATCTTTGGTGCACTGCGTTCAGCCTGACTACATCTATTGTACACTACCTCTCAGGCTGCGATTCAGTTTGCAGCCACCTCAAAACCAGGTAGGATTGCTCCACTCAATCCTGGATATAGGGGAAGAAACTTTGACTTTACTCCTGTATTTTAGTTAAAGCAACAAGAATGTGCCAAGATGGTTAGTGAAAGCCTTTATAGCAAGTCAAGTCAGTGGTGCAGGACAAAGTATTTGATTCCTGCAGGTTTACAGTTTGTTTTTATAACAGAGCTAAGTGAATCTTGTCGCCCACATTCAGAGACAGCAGCAAAGCAGGTGGTGCCCTCGCTGAAACAGAGCCATTCTCAAGCCTACTGCGTGCTCAAGTTCCCTCCAACAACATTAACTCGCTTTGTTTGCTTCAGCCAGTTCACCGCTGTTTCCTGCAGAGTGCAGATGTCAAGATCAAACAAACACAGCTTCGGTGGCTGGGCCACAAGGCAAAAACAAAGTGTCACCAGGATAGCATGAACGCACATGGCTTGATTCCTCCGTACACTATCACATCCCTCCCCCCTTCTTTCCTGCGTATTTACGAGTACCTTGCAAAAAAAAAAAAGAAAAAAGAATCAAAGGCTATGCACAGACTGAAGAAAACATATCTGAGCAAGAGCACCAAGTCCCCTGGCACACAGGAAACCCAAAGTCACTGTCAGCTGGCTAGCCATTACCAGGACACATTTAACAGCATGGAGAAGGTACCAGCTTTCTCTTCCCACTTACTGCTCAACCGAAGTTTTGAGTGGAAGGGGGAGGTGGCAGCAGCCACCATCACCTCCTGCTACAAAACAGGAGTGGAAGAAGAAAGACGAGCATGTGGCTGTGAGCTGCACTGCTGCCATGGGTTTAAATATGAGCACTGAGATGGTTAAGGACAAAGTCTGTGACTGCCAGCATCGGTGCCCTTCTGCATCTGGGAAGATGGTGGGACCTGGGGTCCCATCTGTTGATGCACTGAACACTCCCCAGACGCAGCTCAAGCCAACAGGAGCTGGCAAATGACTGGAATGTTGGTTTCATTTTATTACCATTGTTCCTATAAACTCAGCCCCTCCCAAGTACAAGGGAGAATTACACTAATTCACTAGTTACCTTCCAGGATCCTCTCCTGTCCCCACTGCAATACTCTGAGGTATTACTTGCATATTCCTGAAAGTCTGGCAGCCGAGCTCAATGGATGCTTTCTGCACCTTTAACCTGCACCTCGTTCCCCTGCTATGGGAAATCAGCTCTCTACTACAGAAGCACTGTGAACATTTGCATTTGCTAATTTTTACAGAGCCGTTGAATATTCTGTGGAGGAACACCTTAGTGCCACAGGGAGACTGTCTCATGCCTCCAGAACAGGGCACTAAAAGCACACGTTAAGCAAAGCTCACAGCTACATAGCGAGCAAGGAGAAAGCAAAGTATCCCAGAACAGCTTCTCCTTCACCAAGCTTTGTCTAAGCAGGAGATTTGAAAGATGCAGGTGTTCTGCAGAGGAAAAAAAAAACCCTCTGATTGCACAAAGCATATGCCCAAAGAGCCAAATTAAGGATTCCCAATGAAGCGGGGAAGTATCTCACTTCAAATTGCTTTGCAGTGTCAAGCCTGCTCTTTGAAGGTGTTCTCCTTGCATGCAAGATACCATAATGAGACCTGAGAATCTTTAAAAAAAAAACCAAGGAGTGTGCTCAGTGTGCCTAGATATGTCCTGAAGGATTTCAAAGGATAGCCCAAACTTGGGGCTGTTGGACAATAGGTCATAAAAAACAAGGAATGCAGACTTGGCCAACTCCTCACTGGGATGAACAGAAAGGTTGCCATTCACACGGCATTTCTGCTGACATCTTTCACCTTCACAAACACCTCCTGCCAATCCTGATCAGGAGGAAGAGAGGTGCCAGAGAAATTTGTTAAACCTCGAGGCTGCTCATGGATACTCACCTAGAGCTTAACTCAGAAATAGGGACCAAGTGGCTGGAAAGGGCAGAACAGCTTTAAGAGCATGCTGGAAGGCACTACAGTCCTTATGCTGCCATTAAAGAAGGGCCTCAGAGCTCACATAAGAATGGGCAATCTCAACTCATCTTTCAGCTCCCCTCCATGTAGTTTTAATGATGTGGCAAGGAAAGAGGTCTAGATGCACTGCATTTAAATTGGAGGGGTTTTTTTTTGCCAGGAGCAAAGAGATTGGTAGCAGGGGAAGACTTTCACAGCAACAGTAATATGCTTTCTCCATTTGTTAAGTTAAGACACTAATTCTATCTCAGCTAACTGAAATTTGAGCTGATGGAAATTCTGCATATCCAGGTAAACCACTGACACAGGGCTGCTTCAATCTCACACACAATTTTTTTCCTGAAGACCCTGAATGAACACAGAACAAGCAAACATCATGCATATTTACAGCCTCGTATTTCCCTTTGACAAGGAAGCAAAGCAGAGATCTGCAGTGAAGAACATTGTTGCAAGACTTACCTTTAATAATGCCTTTGAAGGCATCAAGCACAAACGTGATGGATATAAAAAGTGCAATTATTTCTTCTGTTGACCTGTGGAAAAATCCCAGGAATTAATACAGCCATTAGCAGAGTCTGCATTCAACTCCATTCAAAGGAAAATCAGCGTATTCATGCATTTACATGAAAATATACCAATTTTAGTTAGACTCCAACTCAAGAAACAAAACCCAGTGAATCTTTAAAAGCTTCTTTCAAGCTGGAACAATAAGTTGAAATGATACTAGCCTCATCTCGCAAAATACATTTGGCAGCAAGTTTGTAATTAACGAGCTTGTGAAATGTATAATTTTTCCATTTGCTGAATAATCTGATCAAAATATGACTTCTTGAAAATAGCTACCTTTTAAAGAGCTTCATCAGAAGACTGAAGTTAAAGAGGGAGTACATCACAAGGAAAAAGCTGTTCCACAGTCCAATCCAGGCATAGAAAGCACTGAAATCCAAGTTGTAGTCATCACAGATTCCTCGGATGACTATAAAAATGAAGCATTCATGTGTCAGATTAAACGGTTGCCCTTACCACCTTGTGATTCCCATCTGCTTGATGGCAAAAAGAACCAATTTCAAGACTTCACTCAAACGCACTTAGGCAGATACCATTAAACCCCTGTTCTTACACTCCCGGCTGAACACTAGATCAACCCAAACTGTTCTCCCCTTCCCCACCCACTTCTTACACTAGAAATGGGGAGAAGCACTTGGAAAAATATTCTCCCACACTGCTCAAAAGCATCTTTCCTAGGGATCAAGGCCACAAAATCAGCCCTTGGAATTTGCTCTCGCTGACATTTTGGGATGCTGTTGAGCAAGGGATCTCATACATGCTTCTCTACCATATTTACTCAGTCACTGCATTGTGGACAAAACCTCATGTCTTAAACCTGTCAAGCTAGTCATAGCCCATCTGATTGTTCCTATAGATTTTGGGTTTGCTCCTCAGTAATACCAGCTTGCAGCCATAACTGGAAAGCTATTGATCACATCTTAAAAGACCAATCAAAAAACCCAAACTTTGTCTCAGGCTCTTATCCTCATCAGCTAAATACAGTCACATGAGAAAACCATCAGATGAAAAAGATTTCTTCCTTGAAGCAGAAAAAATGTTTATTCTCACAAAACGTTTTTCCTATGCAAAATGATTCCTTTAGAAACCAACTTTAACTAAACCTGAATCAAATTCCTCCCCTCTCCCTCAGCACCAGAAGCAGCCCTTTAGTATCGATTTATTAAACAAATGCAACTAAAGCTCTACCAGGATTGCAAGGTTCTTGTACAAAAACACATTCCACCGATCACAATCACATCAGTCCCCTGACATATAAGTTTAATAGACTTACCATTAATGTAGAGTGCTAAAGGAGCCGTAGTTAGGAGTACAACTAGAGGTTGCCCCGAAAAGAGCGCGTAAAGCAGCCCTCCAATACACTGGCCGACAATTGTCTTCTGCACATCTACAAGTAATTAGGAAGGATGGAAACAAACAGGGTTTTTAACCAACACCTCCCTGACCCCAAGGAGCATTCACAGGGCATAGAAACCAACCACTAACGAGTAAGAGTAATGTTTAGAGGGTATAGAGGTGAGACACTGTGAAAGCAAGAAGTGACCCTTTGCCAAAAAACTTACACCAATAATTTAGGATGCCATCAGGTTTCCAGATGTTGCACTATGAAAGTTGGGTGGGGGTTTTTGGTTTGGGGTTTGTCGTTGTTTTGGGTTTTTTTTTTTGTTTGGTTTTTTATTTTATTTTAAACAGCTATAAAAACATAATCAGTGTTTGTGGAGGCTTTCAGGACAAGATTTCAACTAAATCAGCTAGGATTACAGCTCCTAGGAGCTGTAATAGCAGTATAAACTGCTTCAGGGCCACAACTGGGATAGAGCAAAACATCATCTGCTATACCAGTGGTTTGGATACCGGCAATCAAATTCAGATCAAAAGCACAGGAGCTTGTACTAGGAAAAACGTGCAGATAACTACAGTTATCAAGTGAGCATCATTTAAAAATACAGTAGCATATATCTATATCAGTCAAGTCAGATGGTACTACCCGAAGTAGCGTTCAACTTTTTAGTCTTTGAGGAAAAAGTCATGAACATAACCAGTTAGAAAAAACTTCAGTGATTTTTTTTTTTTTTTTCCCCTCCAGCAAATAAAAACTATCAAAACTCTCTGTGACCAGAGCTACCCAGTGTGAATACATGAGATCCTGTAACAGATGCACAAAACTGATAAACTTACCAATAGCTCCTCGGGTATTTTCATCATTGAGTGACCCAAATGCAATGGATGGAAGGAGGCAGGCAAAATACAGAAAGATCATTGTCGTGATGTATTTTCCTATAGCTTTGTTGTTTCCAATAACACCTAGTGTAAACCATAACAAAAGTCATGTTATTACTGCCCAATTGCAAAGCATTGAAACCCTACTTGCATCAGCCATATGTACCGTTAGTTCTTTTAATGCTGAAAGGCAGAAGAAATTCAATCCACACTTTAGTCTTAAACATATAGGTAGGTCTTTAACATTTGCTTTTGTACAATCATACTCTCTTGTTCATCTGGGACCAGAAGTAGAAGCACCAACATGCCACCAGACTGCTTCAACAGACATTTCTGGCATCATCAAAACAGGAAATACTGGAAGCCTTTTGTTCAGTTTTGCCAGCCCCAAAAGCTTGGAAGAAGATCAAAGCAGAAGCCATAAGTTTTGGGTTTACAGCCCCCCACCCCCTGCCTTTTTAATACAAGCTTTATAGGTATTCTGGGCTATGCCCCTAATGAGCTTCACAATGATCACTCGTCTTCGCAACTCATGATGCTTTGGGCAGGAAAACATGAAGCACTTCATTTTTTCCCTAGGCAGAAATCTGAGGTTATAGGCTTGAATCAATAATATGCTACGCGGAGCCAATTAGTGCTAGCAGACTTACAAAAACAAATAGCACAAGAGGTCAGGAATGCGTACATTAAGAGTTTTGCTTTAAAAAAAAGCCCTTCTGAAAGAATGGCTTCTTTCTTTTCCATCCACTCACCCCCTCTCATCTCCATCAGAAAAAACACACCAGGCCAAAACAAAAGCAGCCAGAAAGAGAATTAAAGTGTCATAATATGAATTTAAGGGCCTCTGAAGTAGCTTCCCTTCCCTTTCCTGTTTTCAGGCTGATGTTCATCCCCAGTGAGCTCATATCACATAAGAGAAAGTATGAGAGATGACAACAGCTGATATTGCTCGAGGAGAACATAAGTTTTTCCACAGAACAGCCTCTTCAGAGAGGATACACCAGAGGGCCTTTTCAAAGAAAACCTTGAAACAGCCTTCAACCTGCCTGTTGATGCTCCTGCTGTGAGACACTTGGACAAACATGGAGCTGCCCAATTCCCCTTTCTGGAAACCTCCTGAGCAGTGAGCTCCCAACACAGGCATCTACCCCTAAGCTCCCAAATGCCCACCTAAGCCTTTGCTAGCATCAGTCCCTTGCCGAAGGAGGTACAAGCCAACGAGTTGAATCAGAGAAGGGAGGGGTTTGCATTTGAGGCTGCTGGTGCAACACTTGAGAAAATCTGGACATTGCCACAACAGCCTAACTGTATCACTGAAATGAAAAGCAATCGCTCAATGACTTTGGGATCTTACCTAACATCTGTTTTCTGCACCATTTGCAGTGCAGAGATAAGGACAGGAGGAGGATGCAAAAACCAAAAATCAAAGATGGAGCGTAATGAACAGGCAGCTGCATGAATAAAGGACATCTCATGATAGTTCCTGTTCACAGACACAGACGAACAGACAAAATAGGACTTCTGATGCTCAGCATCCTTGAAAATAAATTTTAAAAAGGCAGGGGCTGAAACTTGACAGTAGACATCGCAAGCATGCAAATATGAGCCTGACCTCCCAGGAGTCATTGCACCAGCTGTTTCAGGGCAGATTCCTTTCAATTTATTGTGAAGTTTCAGAAACCACAGACCACATTCCTGACCACTCTTGGCAACCAAAGGGCCTGAAATTTACTTCTTACAGATGAAGCTTTCTCATGTGATCTCAAGTCCAGCTGCAGGTTCCTACCTCACATTCCCACGTGCCTGAGACCTTTAGAGAAAATGAAAGACTTAGCAGGGCAAACAGTGGACCAAGTGTTAGTCTTACAGAGATGGTCACATTCTTGTTCAGAGGACTCTGTGCCGCTCCACAATACCGCTTTTTGGACAAAGGAGTTTTTCCAACATGAAAGGTCAGAGGCAACAATGCCTGAAAGCTTTGGAATAATTCATAAAAAAGACAGGCAACCAGGACCAGAGAAGCAACTAATATTAAAAAAAAAAAGCTCATTTGCTGAGCAGAGAAAGTTACATAAGTGATGAGGTGCTTTCTAAAAAAAATTCAGGTAGATAAACCGTAGCATGAGAGGGCAGAAAGAAGGAAGAAGCCTTGAAGAGCATCACAAAAGCTCATGCATGGCATTTAGTTTCAGCTTCAATCCTTGCAAAACAAGCAGCACAAGTCCTTGCTGATCATGGAAGTCGTTATGCCATACCATGGCTGGGTCCAAGACTTCCAGTACAAAGCAGTACTTCCTTTAGTCTATAATCAGCCACATGAGATCCAAGGAGCAAAGAATCCCTACTGGTGGGCAGCAAAATTCAATTCATAATGGAGAAAATAATTACATCAGATCAAGCATACCCTTTCACAAACATGATTAATCACTCTTTAATTGCAGTTAAAATCATAAGCAAATACTGCCTCCTTGTACAGATTCACCCGAGACAAGCACTAAAATCCAGCGTTAACCACCATTTACCTTTTGCCTTTTTAAAGTCAACATCTGGCTACACATTTTCAGGGTCTATTTGCAACCCAAGGACTGACATTACTTCATTTAAAAGAAGGTGGGCTGCATTATGATGGCATTTCATCTGCGGCAGGCTCATAAAGCCATTGAAAAATGTGTCACTCCAACTGCACAACGTAAATTTGTAGCAGAAAAATCAGCTCTTAGACCAGCTGTGAAATTTGAGTAGCTGACTATTACAGAAGCAATCCCTTGAAATTAAGGTACATCCACACACTGACATGAGAAGCAATTATGTTCATCAACATGACAGTTCTATTTTACTTGCTTGAATTTCTGAAATGCCGTAGTTTTTAAAGACAAGGTTAGAGTTTCAGAGAAAACTGCAGCATTGCTAGCCTCACTTTGCTTGGTATTCTGCATCAATGACAAAGAGATCCAGAGACTGGGATTAAGTCTACTAATTGTACATTTTCTGAATCCAAATCGAGACAGATGGACATTCTATGAAATGTCTGACTATTAATGTTCCTTCCCAATGCTCTGAAATATCCAACACAAAACAAGTTTAATCATACTGATCTGCAGCACAACAGCAAGGATGTCTATTAAAGCTCTGATTTAAAAAAAAGAAAAAAAAAATCACCTTTCAATGGTAAAAAACACACAGTAAGGATATCTGTTCATAGCTTTTGAGCCATAAAAACTCAAAGCATTATAAACTTCTGCTAATGCCCTCAAGCTGGGCTTTCACTTATGTTAATAGCTGCTGGACTCTGCCCAATTTTCTGAAGATGAACAGAAGATGAATCTTCCCTAAGTTCTGTGAAGAGTAAAACACAGTACAAGTGAGACTAAGAACTTAGCTGGAAAAGGAAATTCACTCTTACTGATTTTGGAGCAGAGAAGCCAAGCATATGCTCAGACTAGAGAAGTATGAAGAAACAAATCAAGGGCTCAGAGCTTTCCCTCTTCTCTTGTTTCTTTCAGCCCATTTCCCATGAAGTGCTAGTCTCTTGGAAGGAAACATCCACAGACAAAACACGATGCCTTTATGCATCTTGAATGCATTCCCATCCACCACTGACACAGAGAGATGTCAAAAGCACCATAGCTGTGAACCCAGGTCACGACACCCCAAAGCATCCAACAAGTCAGTCTTCAAGTGGCCGTTGAACTTTTACACCAAGGTGATATTTAGGAATGAAGGGCTGCAGAATGATGCAGGAGCTACCCCATCAACTAACCTAGGGCAGAAGCACTGAAGAGAAGGGAAAAAGCCTATCTGCAATCCCTTTATTTTTCCTCCTCCCTCAAGAATGCAATCCTGCCGAACAAGGTTGCCAATGCAATCAGGAGGGAGAGTCAATGATGATTTGGCACACGCCACAGCCAATCCACAGTCAACATTTCAGCAGGTTTAAGCTCTGTGCTATCTTAGACAACCAGCAAGACAAAACTTCCCTTTCAAATTCCATTTTTCCAGTGCCTTCAAGCCTTCCTTCTAAGCACGCCTACATTACAGGGAGCTTTGGAGATCTCCCTCCTGCAAAACACCACCAGCAGATGTGCTCGCCTTACTCTCAGGAGCTGGTTAGGGACCCTCTGCAGGACCAAGGACAGGGAGGAATCCACACCTCCAGCTGAACTATCCACCCACTACAGCAGTTTGCCGAGGACACAGGTCAAGGAAAACAGAGGGAAACAGAATAAATCTCAGCTCTCCTCTCTTCCCTTCACCCTCCCTCCTCAAGAGGTGAAGGAATACAGCATGGAAGCTCACCATAAAAACCTCAGGCACCTCAAATTTTCCCCCAGGCACTTGCAAGTGTTTATTCCTCCACGTTGTACCAGAAAATACACACTGAAGAATACAGGTAGCAACTTTAAGGGGTTTCAGGAAATCTGTAGCTGAGCCCAGGCAGAATTCCCTCCTTCATTCAAACCAGCCTCAAAATAAAAAAAAAAATTCAGGAAGGTCCTATGGTTCCACTGAGTCTTAAAGAGTAATAATATTGATACACATGTGTTTTGAGCCTATTTGACAAGATCAGGATGAAATTTGTACAACTTCTTTTAAGAAAGCACAATCACATAAACAAAGGTTGTAGTCATTAAGAGGAGACTAAATGCCAAATTGCGTTAATCCTAACTTCAAAGGAAAATTACAAGTGTTCTTAGGCTCAGCATAATCTAATTGTTCATCTTCAGATTATTCTGCTGGAAAACGCCTATTACAAGCCATCCCCATTGCTGAAGTCCTGGACCAAAAGTTTAGAAACCTCTTCCTTGATCCTTGAGTGTTCAGCAAAGACGTCTACAATCCAAAGAAGACCTAAAGTTGACAAATTCCTAATCTGGAGGAAAAAAAGAAAGAGAGAAAGATGATTCTTTTCTTTCCTCTCCCAAATCATGATGGTTAAGAATAATTTAATGGCCAGCTTTGTACAGTGTGTGAAGACCAATCCTACAAAAGTCCAACTGACAAAACATTTGCTGGCCCTACAAAAGCCTTATTATTTATCACCCTGCCCTGAATTGGGTTATCTGTCTAAACCAAAACCCCAGGATGCTTCTCAGATTGAGGACTTAGAGACTCCAACCATTCAAAAAAAGGCATCTTTGTAATTCAGAGCTCTTTGATGATGCACGTGTGGTTGTCTGGAGTGCAGATACTTGGATAGCTCAAATCCCCAATATTCTGGTACACTGCTGCTTTGAGATGGTCCAGGAATTTCACATTCCTGATCACCTTTGGTGTTGGTGGTTTATGGCAGATGCTTTATGCTCCATCTGGTTTTCATTCCATGCAGATCCTTAAAGAATTCATTCTAATTTCTGGTTTCTGGAAAGAAATGGCACATACTAATACATACAGGTTTTTTAAAAATCCTCTTTTCCCCATTTCCTATTTGAAAGAGCACAACTGCTCCTAAGGTGAGCACTTCACATTTGAGCTGCAGTAGGTCTCGAGTTTCACTTGGCTCATTTCTGCGCCTTCCACTCTCCAGAAATTGTATAACAATTCACTGACACTTTTTAACATATATTTGCATTTTATACCAAAACCATTTTTCTGGAATATTTGTAATGTTGGATTCTCGCTAGGACAGTATTTCATCACTCAGGGCAGATGCAACCAAGGGAACAATTCTTTCAAGCTAGTCAGTCCCAGCACCTTGTTTAGGCTAAGCCTGATCTGCTATGTACATCGGTTCACGGAAAGCTTGCAGACCTGACTGTAGCTGGCAGCCCCAGGGCTGAGAGGCAGCACGCACAGGTTAATTTGGATGCATGCAGAGCCAGAACACGGACATTGAAATGGATTTCCAAATCTGCCGACAGCCAAAGTTGGCTGCAGGACCATCGTATGATGCTTTTATGCCTGTGAACCTGCTGTGCTCAGGATGCTGACAGCCATAGCACACACTGCTCTGTCTTGAGATGCACGTGGGTCCCCACAAGGTGCTTCTGCAGCACTTCCCTTCTGAAGTGCTTCAATATCCCTTTACGATGAAAAGTTAGACTTTGACAGCCCTGCGAAGCAACAGCCATAGGCATGAAGTGTCCTGAACCCACTCCAGGAATGTCCAGATTAGGAGCTTAAATCCCCTGCCAGATCTGGTGCCAGTGATGCACATGCCAAGAGTCTGTTTTATCAGACTCCTTGCTGCTACCCTGAAAATAATTTCTTGTCCCCTTCCCTGCTCAACATACCCTCACTCCCCAGAGAACATAGCATTAGCTTGACTACAAACAGCCTGCCCTCCTTTCACCCCAAGCCTCCTGAAAATAGTTTTATCCCAGCAGTTACAAAGCACCTGGAGAAAGCATCCAGCACTCAACCACTGTGCTAAACTAGCATCTCCTCCCATTTTGTTCTTCCCAGCAGAGTGGATACCACTAACTGCAAAACACATCATGGTGGATGAAACATTCCTAGTCGACAAAACTGGATCTTTGTGGGAAGCAACTACTTGGCAACTCCCCCAGACACATGGCATCTCCTTCAGTCAAGCAGCCAACAGCTGATTGCTATGTTCCTCTCCTGGCGGTGACCATCCTTGTTGAAATGTAGTGGAGGACACATTCATACCCCACCCATGCTTGCTTTCAAGCTTAAGCTGCTATGGAAGGCAATTTTGCACTAGAATACTTGTCTGCAAAAATGGGGCTCGGGTATGCATCTTATTTTCTTATGCCAACTCCAAGGGAGATAGCCCTCAGCAGAGGTGCAGTGGGGAAGGCTGGGACACTGTGGTTTGAGCTAAGGAGGATTTAACAGCAGGAAGGTGTCTGATAGAGTCCCGAGATTCCCTCTGCCTATGATCTGCATCCTCATTCTGTGCAAACTTTCTGGGTTTGATACTTCAATATATTAACCAGCTCCCCAATAAGCTGTAAAAAACTGAACATGTTTTGATGTCAGGCTGAGGCTCTGTAATCATAGTTTGCCCTGAAGACTTTTCACAGCCTTTAAGAATCTCTGAAAGTGAAAGTTGGAAAGTGAACAGGGAGAAAGTGACTCTTAAAACCAACAAGGCCATTGGGGGAGCCATATAAAGCCCGAAACCTGAGGCTCTATATAAACACTGTATTGCTGCTTGTGTGATCTGGCTACAGCAGACAAGCTATATCCTGTTTTTAAAAGCACCGAGCTGAAGTTACTGCAGCTCAGATTTTGTTTAAGCATTCTCAACTCCCACAGCATCCCCATAATTGCTATTGATGCTAGCTTGCAAAGACAGCAGAAAGGACCTATTAGGCCAGTGCTGACTAATTAGGTTGCGATGAGTTGATCTGTGTCTACGCACGACAATAATCAATCCATTTAATCACCTCATTGCTTAATAAAAATTAAAATCCTCATCTGCATACAGCTAGCATCTTCATTAAGGGAACACTGCAAGATTCTCATCTATAGTGTGCCACACTGCCTATTCACAGGCTGTTGTCAAAATATTCTTTTAAATAAGAAATAAGAGAGTTGTTACGCGTATCAAAGAACACATTCAATGCACACTGTAAACAGGACATCGCATCACAAAAATTCAGAATCAGGCCAATGCTTTCATAAACATTGGCCAACATACCGTCAGTGAAGTCCAAAGCGTACACTGGAAATCTTCGTGCAATGTCATCAGAAATCCCCTTGCCAACATTGAGAAACTCATGCAACTAAAGAAAGGAAGGAAGTGCTGTGTCAGTTTAAAGGCTCATGTATTGTTAAAGAGATTAACCTCCTTATTCAATACTGATAGGAGCAAAACTGGTCATTTTGAATGGGACATTCAAATCAGATTTTGTAATGATAATAAAAATAAACTCTTTGCACTTCAATTTATATCCTCAAAAGCATTGTAAAAGAGAAAATCCCCCAGACCACCCTGCTTTTCCTCCCTTCCTTCCCTTTTCCCCCCTCCCATTCATATCCGCATCCCTGCTTTGCAGGTGAGGGAGCTGATGCACAGTGTGACTCGCTGAAAACACCCTGGCCCACAGCAGGATTAGACCTTGGGTACCCTGGGGTTAAACATCAGGTCAGAGACACCTTTCCCATCCCTCTAGCCAACTTCTTTTTCTTCAGATGCCACCACAAAAAACTCTTCCTCCAAATCCACGTGAAGCCTCTGAAAGGGGATCCCCAGCAAGTATTCTCTTCCTCAGCATTGCCATGGGAAAGGGAGACCTCAAAAACAGATGTAGTAAGGGAACAAAGACTGTCTACACCTCAAACTTCAGCAAAAAGGAACAAGGCTTGAATAACTTCACATAACCAAGCCATAATTTCTGCCCATTAAAAGACAGTAAGATCATTGTGAAAGGGTTCCAAAACCCCAGCATATTCCCTTTTATTTCTGGTTTGGGGGCCTGCAAGGTGCAGTACGATTGTTTATACAATCTGATGCTCACCAGAGGCAATAAGGAGCTTTTCAGAAATATGTGACAGCTGCTATTGACTTACAGCCTCCCAATTCTCACAACTACATCCTTACGGAAAGCACATGGAAAGCGTCAGAGTAGGCAACACTTGCAAATGAGGCACCTGTCAGATTTTTTTTCCCCATTATCCTCAACTCAGAGTACACATACTACTCTGAAAATCAAATGCACCTTTATACAGTGCTAATTACCCCAGCTGTCCCATCTAAAACATTTCAGATGTTTGTTGCAGAGTTAGACACAGAAGACTTATAACCTCTGCTAGGGAGTTTTGGGAGGAAAAAAATCACAGATCCAAAATTTACTCCAACAGATCATTTCAAAAGAGCATGGACATCTTCCTCTCACTGGTTTGTGTGGAAACTGATAAAAACTACTGCTTTAGAAAGGACTTGACACTACAGTGCTCGTTTAACGGACTACACACAACTCTGCCTTTTCTCATGGGACTTACCTGCTTTGCAGCACCTGGACGATCAGAGCCATAAGTAAAACACAAGGAAACCCTGACTTTTAGAAGGAATACACTGGGCACAGCAAACACTAGGGTTTAGGGTACAAAAGGTACCTCAGAGGACCAGCTCCTTTATCAGTGACTACATCATCTCATATTTCAGCTACTTAAGTCAATTCTGTTGCATTTTGCCAATACACCTGTATTACTTTAGGACGGTTTCAACTCTCTAACCTGAACAATCAGGATGAAAAGACAGCAGACACCAGCATAACATCTGCATTTTAAGCATTTCCGAAAAAGTTATGAGCTTAAACCATATTTGGAGGCATATTTGGACATCAAAGCCATATGCACTTGAAAAGCAATTTAGTTTTTCCCCCCCAGAAAGACATTCCTGAAGGCACGAGTCAGCCAGAGAATCACAATAGCTTTAATGACTAATATGTTTACTTGTCTCGCTGCAGCGAGTACAGGGAAAACGATGCTCGGGGTATCTCATCTTCCGGGGAAGAAACCACGTGCTTGCTGCTGGCCTGGGGCTGAGCGTGGGGTGGGGAGGGAAGGGGCACTCGTGCACATGGCCTGTTCATAGGCAGCAGTGAGTGTGCAGAAGAGAAAAGCACTCCCTAACTTCTTGTCCCGCAACGCACATTGAAGCAAATTTGAGAGAAGGGGGAGCCAATGGGTTGTGTTTGAGACCCCCAATTCCTTCATGCATTTATTTCTTGCACATGTGCAAGTTTAGCCTAGGGTGGGGCATGGGGATGTCAAGCTAAACCTCATCAGTGGCTAAGTATGGGGAAAGCTGTTTCTTCTGTATGGCTAATCCTCTTCCTCTGCTCTACTAACCTCATACTCAACTTGGGTTGCACTGAGGAGATAAAAGACCAAGTTTACTGACCTCTCAAGTTACTGCCCTTTTTGGTTTTACTTTTATCCCCCAACCTATCCTACCGGGCATCTTCATTGTCTAACTCTACTCCAGAAATGTTTCAGTCTGGCTTTTGCCTCCTGCCATCTTCTGAGCTTGCACCTTGTGAGGTTTCCAAAAATCTTTGGAAGGACAGTGCTGACACTTCGTTCTTGCCCTTTTTGATCTGCTTCCTTCCTCATACACTCCAGTGCTGGGAATTTCTTGGACTGCCATCCCCTGCTTCTTCCTCTTTCAGTCAATGGGTCAAGTTTGGCTGACCCATTGGCTTTCCACTCCTGCTCGTGGTGGCACCTCTCTCATAGCCCTATCGTCTTTTTGATTTAACATCCTGATACTAGGTGGCCTTATCCAGGAGTCCAGAGCCGTATCCCCCACCAACACCAAGCTCAAGGCTTATTATCCTTTAGGAACCACAGCTCAGGTACCCAGCACCAAATCCTCCTTCAGTCTCCTTATTCTCCTCTTCTGCAAGTCCTTCCAGTGCTTTGCCCATGCTGCTCCAAATACATGAGAGGAGAGAGCAGCAAAAGGAGCACATACACAAAAAAAACGTTAGATGAAGTTCATGGATTTTCCACTTTTCATTTTACAAATGCCTCAAGCAACCATTGTTTGGGTTAGAGGAAGAGGCTAAGCCAGCACTTAACAGCAGTTACAAAGCCAAACAGAAAATACCTGCTCCAACACCACCAACCCTTTCTCAGTCCTCCCCTAAAGTACTGGGGGGCTGCACAACTATTTTACACAGACCAGGGACACACTATCCTCCCTTCTGCTAATGCCGAGCAAGCATAGCCCAGCCCTCTCAGCAAATCCACACAGGTATCAAACAGACACGAAATCACAGCCAGAAAGCATCACAACTATTAGGGGCTCCTCCATGAACAAAATCACAATTAGATGCCTCAGTAAACAAGAGGATTTCAGGCTGACTTAATTATGACTGAGCATGTAACCTTGCCTAAATAATCCTCCGAGATGAGCCAAAGCAAACTGACTGTGCTGTAGGCACAGCATGGTATGCAACTGTCATGTTCCCTTCAGTATTTTAGCAGAGGTAAAAACAAGCACTTGCAAAAATCCCACTCACACACAGAGCAATTGAGGCCCGTTTCTCTCCCATCACCGCAGGACCAAGGGAAGAAAGGAAGCAGGAGGCAGATTTTATGCTACCAAGAGACTTTACCCTCCTGGCCCCTCCTGAGGGCTCGCTTGTAATAATACAGTGGCTTCGGATTAGGGTATTTATTTCACTGGGGGTGGTTCACAGGTTGAAATTACACCCCTGGTCTCATATGAGTTTGTGCTTGTATTAAACGCTTCCTTTCTAGAAGGCTACTGCACAGGGCAGACAGAGGGGGAGGAGATGCTGCTGGAGATGGCTCTCATAGGAACTGAGGAATGCAGGCTATGATCTCAAATCAACTTCACTTCTCCAGACAAATCTTTGCTTGCCAGGAAAAGAAATCTCCCTCCCAGCTCTTAAGGTCTATGCTGGCAAGGCAGGGTAGGGGACAGCTTCTTCCAAGAGACATGAGAAAGCAGAGTTACTACTACATACGCCGCATCTCATGAGAGCTGAAGGATAAAACATTTTAAAAACAATGATTTACCAAATCCAGACCAAGAATGGTCAATGCCAAGAGCAAGTGCTAAAGAAACAAACGTCACTATTTACAGCACTGGCTCAGAGCCGTTGAAAATCTGCCTGGCCAAGGCTGCTTGCCCAGCGAGGCAGGTAGGAACCACCATATCTCAGGGCCAACATCTACAAGCTCAGTGTTGCATCCAGCCCTCCTGCTCACCAAGCCAGAGAGAAGAAAATCCTCTACAGACATTTAAAAAGGGCTAGTTTTAGCAGAAGACAGAGACACACTTAACTGCTCTACCAAAAACCCCTTTGAAAGACCAAGTGCAAAGGGTTAAATGTCCTTTCCCTAAATTACATTACTGCAACTACTCCAAATACCAGCACTCTGAATGACCTAGGTTTGAAGAGGGTTTCAAGACTTGTTCTGCAAACTTAAAGAGCAGGTATGGGGTCTAGCAAAGTTCAAAGCACTACCTGTGAGCAAGGGGATTCTGCAGGAAAAACATGAGCTTTGCTCATTTCCAGATGTGCAGATCAAAACCCTTTAAGTCTATTCCAGGAAAAAAAAAAGTGGTAAGTTAACCAGCTTCTACACTGCAGGCAACCCAAAGCTTTAAGGTTACTTGTAATTCAGGGACAGAAGCAGCAAGCTAGAGATGGCACAGTTTGTTTTTCAGGTACACTGTCTGATTAAAGAATGAATTTCTGAACGGAAAAGCAAAGCAATGACCAATACACAGGAAATTCCAGAAAAGAAAGCTGAGTTACAGCATTTCCCTCGAACTTTAAAGTACAAAGCAAGTAACGTTTTACAGAGCTACAGATCAAACAGTGAGAAGTCAGGCCAGATACTGACAAGCAACTTTTAAGTGAAATTACCACGCAGGGATGGCCAAGAAGTCTTTTGGCTGCGGGAAAGACAAGCAGCAGTTTCCTTCAGAGACTTCTGATTGTAAGGATTAAGTACCTTGGACTGACAACGCACAGTGATCCATTAATCCCACCCTTGACTAAGCATCTGGAATCAAAGTCCTGTAATCATTTCAACCCCCTACTGCTCTGCATCCCTTCAGCACCTGTCTCTTTGAAGTGTGGGGGTTTTCTTTTTTTTTTTTTTTCAGATTTACAGCAGGAGCTGAGGAAGGTGGACATACACACAGCAGCCGTTTGTAGAAACCTCAGCACTGAGAGCTTGCTAGGAAAGCCCAACGGATGCAAGCAGCACAAGTGCTTCATCTCCTTATCCCAAAATCCTTGCATTTATGCATTTGGACACCCTGAAGCAGGGGGCATGGCAGATGTTGGCCAGTCTTACCTTGAGTGGCTTAGGACTGTGCGACTTGTGCCCATCGCTCATTGCTGAGGGTCTCTGATTCACCACCGTCAACAAGTGGCGTTGGTGGACTAAGGCTTCCTTGAACTCCTCCTCGGTTTTGGTTTCTAGGAGTTTCTGCCGAAAGGTTATGTCTGAAAACATCGTGGCAAAAGTCCTGCCCACTTCTGTGGCAGTTTTGGTACTTTTCTGAGTGGGGGAAAAAAAAAAGACAGAAAAAAAACCTTGTAAAACTATTTTCTTTCACTTCTGAAAGATAAACCCCCTGATTTCCTGATTTGCCCTATTGGGCACTATCTGAAGAGCAAGCTGCCTGGCTTCCAGGACCCCAGAGACATCTGATGGAGAAGGGTACATGTGGAAGCTGTTGCAGATGAACACACCAACCACAGCAGGATCCTGTGAAGGCATCAACATACAGGCCCTGACCAGAAGCACTGATCAGTCTTACTTGATCAACGTCCCAGGACTCGATCCAAAGCTGAATCATGCTAAGCATGCATTTTATCCCCGGGTCTCCCTTCAAAGCTCATGAGACTAAACAAGTAAGAGCCTTTGCTGTCCTCCAGCATCTCAGCATTACTGCTACTGGGGTGGGAAGACGCTGTAATCAGGGTTCCTGCAGGTAGTAGTGTCCTGATGTCTCTTCCAGAAAACTGAGATTATTGTACACATCTGCTTCATCAGCTTCCTATTTTCTAGGCATTAAAACTCAATTCGGTTGGCCTCTCTGGGGCAATCCTGACAGCACAAGTGGAGATTTAGAGCTCTCGGCTAAACTACTGACATGGAGGAAAGCATAGGAAAGAAGCAGCTGAGCATGCACACAAGCAGCACTGCCTATCTTCACTAAATGCTCAGAAGGAACAGGAGACTTGCAAACGTGAAAAAGGAACAAGTGCCTATTTGCAGGCTTTAACATTTCTGTGAGCCACAGGCCTGATTCTTTGAGGGTCCAGCTTCAACAGTATCCAAGCCCGCTTTCCTATTGCTCAAAGCACCTTGGAAATTAGATACAAAAGGAGACTGAGCTCCCCATCCCTCCACAAACTCACCAAATTCAAGCCCTACAAACCCTGACCTGCTCAACTGCTTGTACCACTTTGGTCAGGACAAATAAGATACCTGCCAAGGCAAAGTTATGTAGAACCATAGCTCATTAAGAGCTCCTTTTGATGCAAAGTTTTAACCCACCCGCCTTAGCTACGCTCAACATTCATCATGCAGCAACTGCTAGAGACACCCAAACAACCACCCTCCTTTGGACAGCCTCCAAGCTCCTCACATTACTGTGAAAAGTAGTAGCGAGCATATGCGATTGATCTGAATTAGTTTTCATGATTCATAACAAAGCAGATGAAGAATTTCTTCATGAACACAACCAAATAATTCAGTGTTGCTTGACGCAGAGGCATGGATATGTGGGTGGCACTGCACTAGTCCCAAAATCATCACTAACTATACTTGCTCCATCACTCACACTGCCCTGCCTCCACCTCTCCTCCATTGCCCTCTCTCCATCACAGGGAATGTCCCTTCAGACACACTTGCCAGGACATGTTCAATTTAAGCTTCTAGGGAAGGGTTTGGATTTAAGTGAAGATGATCTGCTCTAGGAGTTGCTTTTAGAGTTTGTAAGCTTGGTCCTTTCAGACTGAACCAGCCTGGATTTGCCATCACAGGGGACACTTCTCATTCACCTCTAAGCAGCAGCAGTCCTTGGGCTGGACCTGCAAGGGCTTACTTCAAGCTGCCCAATGCTTCTCCCTTTCTTTGCCTTCCCAGAAAGAGAGATGAATGGTTTAGAGGAAGAGCGCAGAGATTTGCAAGGAAACTCAAGTTTTTTCCATCCTCCATATTAAAGAAGGCCAAGGATCTGGATTCCTCAGCACAACAGATGCCCATTTTCTGGGCTTTTTTTTCTTCCCTCCCCAAGCAAGGCTCATTTAATCTCTTACTGTCAGCAGGTTAATTATTTTAACTGCTGTACCAGAAATGCGTACTTAGAGCTGGCTAGATAAACTCATTTAAAATAAAAAGCGTATTGGCAACTGCACCTCTGCTTGGCCTCCACTCCCTTTCCTTAATTTGATGCTGTCCATTGGAATTGCAAACTTTCAGGATACAAGCGGATGCAGAGCTGTTTGCTAGGTGCTTTGCACATAGCTGGCCAGAGATAAGCAAACTGACATACAATGAAAGAGATCAATGCCGTTGCGCAGGGGATTCAGTTGTTTGCCTGCTGCTTTTCATAAGGAACATCAATATGTTTTCAGCCTGTTGGGTTTGAGATCTATGCCAAAAGCATTGAAATGCTTCAGTTGGGAAAGATCTGCCAGAAATCCTGGGAAATGCGGAAACACCAGTATTTCCATTTAAACAAGGGTGGTGGTGGAGGGGAGGAGGAGACAGGCAGACCAGACTAAAAGGTCCCAAGGTCACACGGATAGCATTAAAGAGCAGGAAATTGAATCAGGATATGTCCTGTTCCAGACAAGGTCCCCAACCTCTCCAGCACCTCCTAGAAGCACAGACCTAGTAGCACCAAGGTGTAAACAGCCAGCTTAAGTGTGAAAAGGGCTTGAGCTTTGAACCATTCAACCATGAGCTAGAAGAACACACCATCTTGATCAAGCCAGTGCTTTCTAAGACAGGATAGTGATTCCCCAGTTGACCTTGATGCCCCCCCATGATACTGCAGTAAATGCGTACTACTACGTCATTTGTTGGCCTTTTCTACACCAAAGAACCAGCAAGTACACTTAAGCAAGCTTTAACCTGGCTGTTTCAAGTGCCAAAAGCTGTGAACACACATCCCAAAGGACCTCAGCACAGTCTGACTTTAAAAGCACCCAGGCTCCCAAATAGTCTCTCCCATACTGCAATAGAGCTCACAAAACTACATCTACTTCTTGGTTACATCAGTCCATCTACAACTGCAGTGTAACTGCCAGTCCCATCAAGAGAGTTTGCTGGGAAGCAACCCAGACCTTTGCAGTGGGGCATCGGCTGCAGACTCGCAAGAGCCCTTCACAAGCATGGCTTTAACCAGGAACAGCATTCCTTACCTCTAAAAACAGTAACTAAACTGGTAAAGCTGGAGGAGGAGAATCTATCAAGTATTACATGCATCACAGAGGTAGCTCTAGCAAAAAGTGTATGGGGACTACAGACACACTTGATCTGCAGCGTTCTCCTCCCAGTCAGGCTAGTGGCCATTCTCCAGTATGAGATGAGGGTGCAGCTGACTAATCTACTCCTGTTAGAATAAACCACCTTGACAACTGCTGAGAAGATCTCAGGCCTTTTCACATCTCCTTGTGTCTTAAAAATAATACGTTGTCATTAACCCTAGAAGGAGACCAAAGAAAAGCAATCTTGGGAGAATCCTCTGAAGCACCCAAGCAAACAAGAGAGCAATACTCACCATTTTAGGAGGAGCCAGGACTAATATCACAAATCTCACTTCGCAGGAGTTTTCACCCCAATTCTGAGGCCTCTCCAGGCGGCTGATGCAAACATGACGTCGCTGAAGGGACTTTATAGTGCAACTGTCAAGGAAGATGACATTGTTATACATATCATTGTGACACATGGCATGCTCTCTCCACAAAGTTTATAAACACACATTTCAACTCCGAGAAATAAAATGGTGTTGGTTGTGAAAGGCTCACTTCTGAAGTCTTAAACAGTGACTTTAAGTTACTGTTAGCCCAATTCTGCTAGCTCTTTTGTAGAATTTGAACACCCATGTTTTTATGGGAAATAACTTTCAAGATTTCAAGGTGTATTCTTCCTCTTCCCCCATCTGCTTTTTAATAGCCAAGAAATCAAAAGACAGAGAATGCAACATACCTAGTACTTGCAGTGCTACAGAAGCTTCTACAAAACATCCTCTTAGAAAAAACCCAACACCTACATTACTGGAAAGCAGTTTACACTTCATTTCATTTCACCTGATCTCCCAAAGTGCTTTTGGAAACATTAAGGCAAGATGCCAGACCAACATATTTCCACTTCTTTTGCCTTGGGCAGATCTCTCTCTCTGATTGAATGGCTTTCCCTATTTGCTCTCAGCTGTTATTCTTCCACTTTGTGGTACAGGTGTGTTACAGAAACCAAGCTGACCTCCTTGCTCAAGATGTACAGAGGCTGTAGCAGGCAGGATTACTGCTCAGAGGGAAATCCTTGGCTGCAATCCAGCCAGCCTTGCTGGGCATGCGATGGCTGTTTGACTCCCATAACAAAGACTAGCAACAAGGTGTTTGAAATAAACACAGAGATCATCTGTGGAGGCCATGAAAGACCAGGTCTGTCTCCACCCTGGGATATTTAAACAGAGCTGTGATCTGAGTAGCCATCATTTTTCCTGCAAGGAAATTCTGACAAAGCAGCAAAGAGGCTTGGTGCAGTTGCAGGAAGAGGTTAACACCAGCCTGGACCACAGATCTCCTGTTCCCATTAAAGCCACCTACTACTTCTCAAGTCTTCTGAAAAGCACTGATGAGATCCATACATAGGTTTTGCCTATTGACACTGAAAGAAGTATGGAAGTGTGTTTTCCTACCTCATAGTGATATTCCGCCCCGCCCCCGGTTCAAAGTCACTTAGACTGCTTGCTCCCTTTTATTCATCTAGCAAGTGTCTATCACAGTCCTTAAATCATCTCTCCTTCAACTCTCTTCCATAATCCTAGCCTATTTCTTTCCTTTTAATTAGGGTATATTCTCACACCCAGGCACCCTGAAGATCTTTGGCTGGGAGATGTACTAGTCAGGAGCACATTATATTTTCTATTAAGTTCTTAATAACTTGCATACAAAATCACACCACCAAGTATTTTCTTATTGAGTTTGACTTCCTGATCACAGATTGGAAGCAGCCTGCTTACACAAATTAATCTGACAAAGGCACTTGTCTGAGAGCAACCAGACAGCTTAATTAGAACAATATAGGTCATGAGTAAGATGACAGAATTTCATTTATTTCCTAACTCCCCTCCACCACAGCCCCTTGTCCTTTTTCTACTCAAATCAGCTTTCTAAGGGAGAAAGATCAAGGCAGGTCCTAAGGTTAGGAATAAATCTCTTCTAAAGTAATTAAAAATAGAGTGCAAGCTATCTTCTCAACTAAACCCATAGTTTGGATCTGCAACAATCATTGTCCTTGTCCTTCCCTCCCAAGGGATCAAACGAGCACAGACAACACTGGTTTTCACAAGCAAATCAAAGCCCTCAGTAGCAATCCTGCTGTGGCTGGACAGCATACAAGTCTCCTTGTGTTACAGTTCAACAAGCCAATGGGGAAGATATATGAACTCCAGGCTTTACACTAACAGAAGAACCTTCAAGTGGTCCTACACCTTCAATCCTCTCCTTATCCACCTGAACTGGTCAACAACAGTGACTAGTTAATGCACCATTAGCAAAAGTGACCTCTATTTTGTGCTCCGTTCTCAGTATTTTTGTACCTCAGATGTTGAGCTCACCAACTAATTTGTTTTGAAAAGGAAGGCTTCTGGGCATTTCAAACATCATTTCTACTCCAGAGATGGCCAGAAGCAGGTATCAGATACCTATTGCTCACAGAGCTGTATTAACACTTTCCACACATCATCCCTTTCCTGCCATGTCTATCAGGCAGTACCTGACCTAGCAAGAACCACTGAAGTACAAAGCATGACCAGAGAAGACTTATTACAGGGCAAGGGCTGATCACACCAGCACACACCTGGTGCCTGAGGTGGGGGAGGATACCAAGGCATGCACATGAACATAAGTTTATACGTGTTGCGGAGGTACGAGTTACCAGCCACCCCTCAGCAGTGCTGCTCAGCAGTACCTGCTTGCCTGCTCCCTCCCCACTTGACTAAATCCAAGAACTAAAACCTCACAAAATCCCCAGAATTTCAGCTTGCTCCTACCTGAGGCAGGAGAACCAACATGCAGGAGTCCTGCTCCCCCAGCTACAGCATGTGAAGTCATGTAGCAATATAGCAAGTTATTTGGAAAAATCTATTATATAGTGCAATAATTAAGCAAGCCATGTGTTCTTCTGCAGCTAGCTTTCTCCCTGAAATGACAGCGTTGTTTCAGCTCCAGTAACTTGTTTCTAAGGCCGTGCTTTCCAGATATGACAGTCCTGCCAACAGTACCAGTCCACAGGACTACAACATCACTTCAGCTCAAGAGCTCCTTGGGTATGGAAGGGAAAAAACTTGACTCTATAAGAGTCAAGTTATTTGTTATTGGATTGCTTTCACATACAAGCTAACTTTCCCAGCAGCCACAACAAAACTTTGTGTTTCTCTAAATCAGGAGACCAGTGTTTCCTCACATTGAGGGACTAGGAAAGCGTGCAACAAGAGGATCTCACAGTGCTTAGGCAGTACTGGAAGATTTAGCAACGTTGAGCACATTCACAAGACACGAAGAAACCCACTGTCATCATTACCCATTTTTATCTGAAATAGTTTTATCCACAGTGCTGGAGTTTGAGACTTCTCACACCTATGAGACAGTTTCTTCCAACTCTTCTGTAAAGAGCTCTATTGACACCGACATGCATCTGAATCCCAGTATCGCCAGTAAAACTGAGTGTGGACCACTGAAGAATTTCCAACCTAGTTTAGATCAATGTATGGACACAATTTAAGTCAATAATACCTTTACAAATCAGGCTGAGTTGGTTTAGTGAGGGTAAACCAGAGCAAAACCAGATTTAAACAGGCGCCACAGAAGGTCTGATGCACCTGAGCATTGCTGCATGGAGGGGAGAAGCAGTGCCTTTGTGCAGAATGCAGCCTCATCTGCACCGAGCCTGGTCTCACTCCGTTATATCTGCTTAGTTGGGGAAAAAAAACCCTGGTGTCTCAGTACTTATAGTGCAAGGCCAAGTCACTTCTGCCCATGCAGCATTCAGCATATCTCAAGCTTTTCTTCAAATTTAAGCCATTATTTAGCTGACTCAAATCCTATTCCCCAGTGTAGCACTTACAGCTCCCACTTTTGGTTTAACTCCAGAATCCAGATACAAATATAACACAAACCAAAACTGCAGTCCCTACTAGAGTTGTGCAAATATTTATAAAGGACAAAAAAAGTTATTTGGTTCACACGGAGAAATCCCAAGTTATGCAAGACTGCAGGTAAAACTCAGCATAGTTCAGGCCAAGAGGAGAGCCACTTTCAAAATGAAGCAACATTTTTTAAGTAGCACTTAAGTAAATTCCCCACTAAGAAAAAAAATAATTCTGAAGGGTAAATAGCCAAAGCCCCAAAAAACCTGAGAACTAGCAAGACATTTTCAGCTGACTCTAAATCAAGTCTGGTTTGGCCAAAGACTCCGAGTTCCCTTTTGGTTTGGGTTGAGCTAAATTTGATTCTCCTTTGGTTTGGCCAACAAGCTGAAAAATCTATTTTCACCCAGTATTAGTCACACAAGGAAATGCTGGGCTATGATTTAATGAGATGCCAGGTTGTGTTCTCAGCAATTTTATCTTGATCCTCCAATAATTGAGCTCATAAAAAGGGCATTTAAATTATAGCACGCATTCCCGCTTCGCTGCCCTCCTCTCTTTCCAGGCTGCATATCCAGCAGCGTTGAGCGTGGTACTCAGATGGTAAGAACTGGCAACATTCCACCAAAATCACTGATACACCAAGTCACACACACTGCAGGTCTGCCCCACGCCCAAGATGTTATCAGAGTAATAACACATTTCTCAAACAAATCATAAAAAGGGTCAAACTATGGAGACCCAAGAGAAACAGAAACCCTCTTTAAACAAGGCAAGAAAGGAAGTTAATTCAGAAACAAATTATCCCCTGCAGTAAGAAAAAGTGCCCAGCAGAGGTAATCAGCTGGCCAGCCTTTTCCTGTCCCAATGCAGAACAACAATGACACTTCTTGTTCTCATCCACTGCAAATAAATCTTCCTCCGCAGAGCAGCTCCAAGCACAAGCTTTCAGAAACCAGAATTTGCAAGCGAGGAATGAGGCTGTGACCAGCAAGCCAGCTCACCCGTAGCTTGGCACAAAGTTGTTTCAGCAACAAAGTCGCTCCAGGCTAAATATCGTTTCGGACTGGTAGATGCACTTTGCTGGGCTCCAGAAAGACCCATCCTCACTAGCAGTGAATCTCTCTAGGGGAAAGTATTTCCTACAGGTCAATGCCTAAGCAGACACCTCCTCCTCCTCCCTGTACAGATGCTGCAGGCACTGAAACAAGTCATCCTTCTCTCCAACAGACCTCCTTCAGGACCCAAATTCCTAATGAAGGGTCTGAATTTGAGAACTCCTTTTCCTAACACAGCACCTGCAAGAGCTTCAGCTCTCCAGCATAACCTGGGACAGCCCAACAAGGGTAGCTACAGGCACTTAAAAGAAAATCAATCAGTTCTTTGAACCCAAAGAACACTTGAGATGATGGTTGCAAATTTTGGAAAAGAGGCTCTTGTTTACAAGACTCCAAATCTTGTCATCATCCCTCTGAAGGAGAATATTTGTTTTAAACAGTTGAACTGTTTAATTTCCCATAGCATCCCATTTTGCTCTTTGAAAGAAGAGGCACTACTCTGAGGAATACACAGTAATTGAAGCATCTCTATTTGAAAACTATTCAACAGCTAAATCAGAAGCAACATGGCTTTTCTATAGACCCACAAACCTCTGGTTTGCATTACTTTTGTTGAGAGATCCATTAGTAACATGTTTCACACAACCATCAGTTACACATTAAATATGAGATGTTACTACTCTTAAAGTTTATTTGAACAGCAGTCTTGCTCAATATACAAAATAACCTTACAATACCTGTTTTTGAAAGGCTACCTGCGTTTTTCCAAATTAAAACTCCTCCCAGGAATCAAAACTCCTCCACAGGAATCATTGCAATGACACACTATATCAGAGTAAGCAATTTTATAGCAACACAGAGCACACAAACCACTAAACCACTCTTTGCTTGCAGAGAGGCTTTTTCCCCTCTGCTTTGCCTGTTAAAACAGCTTTAGCAAATCAGTTGAATGCACTGAAAATAAGTCCTTCACCAATCCATGTGCCTTATCAATGCAGCCAAAGGAAATTACTCTTCAACTACTCAATCCAGACTACGAAGCAGCTTGCTTTCATGTTTTTCTAAGGATTCAGCTTTGGAGGAAAGCAATTATATCTATCTCCTGGCAAGAAGAATATAGCCTGGAAGTTGTGATGCCTGGGGAATTCCACTCAGCTCAGGCAGCATTTGTTCAATAACCCACACAGCTGGTGTTTTCTCCTAGGAGGACATCAAGGAGAGAGATCTACCAGCAGGCAGTTAACAGTTACTTTAACATCCTTAGCATTAGGTATCCTTCACTCCAAGGGAAAAAAAAAAAAATTAAGAAAATATGCATTTGCATCTCCATTTGTCAGACAGCGAAAAGAAAGAATTGGGTGTGATAGGACTTGGCTTGTGATGACAGCCACTTCTCCTTGTACTCTCCATTGAATAAGGGGGGGACCTTCCTTGGGCTTTTTGAGCCACAAAGCTGTGCAACACCAAAACCAATAGCTCTCACAGGGGCTTCTTCCTCACCTGTCCTGGTCCAGACATGCAAAGCATCCAAGTTTACCCCCTCCAGGCTCTGGGTGGTTCATGGGGAACTCCGAGCACCCTCCTGGCAGTATGTCTACCTGATGCAGTCACTGTGTGCTGGAGGGGTACCAAAGTACCTCCCTAAGCTCCTACTGACAGCAGAGCTTCCTCATGCTAAATAACTGATTAAGATAACAGTTCAGCACTCCCTGTTCTGGGACAGGTCTGGCTATCCCTCATCCCAAGCTCTCTAATGAAACAATTAACCAGCAGCTTCACAATGAAGCAGCAAGAGATCTCCATGCCAGTTTGCGTCCTGCTGTTCTGGCAAATGCTATGAATAGGACATAGAAAGAGTTGTGTCCATGGTTTCTAAGGTATGAGATCATGTCCCTGACTGATGAAGCTAATCTATAACTCTGAAGATTTGCTTTCTAGTTAGAAAACGATCACGTACACAAATACCTAGCAACCTTCATTCTTCTAGAGCTGAAGATTGCTTGTTAGTGGGGCATGAAGTACTGTGCTACTCTCAGCTACACAGAATTTTAATGAAGGAGTCTCAAGTTTTCCACAAATTTATGTACCCTGGTATGGCTTCAGCAAGATCATGTTTTTGTCATTCTTGACAAAAAAAAAGTCCCAAAGCCTATTGTGAATCAGAAGCCAGTTGTTTTCCTGGACTTCAATGGAACATTCAAACCTTCAGATCTTCAATTCCCCAATGGTTTGTTCTGTCACATGGCTATAGCCCAGATCCATATGGTACATCTGACCTTGCTGGCAGTTCAATAGACCTGAAACTGTCAGGAAAGCACCAATTCCAGCAGAAGCAGAATACTTATTTTGCCCTAGGTTTTCCTCATTGCTCTTCCCTGAGGGTAAGTCAGATAAAGAGCAGCCCTCTCTCCAGCACAGAAGGGAGAGGGAACCAAATTTTTGTGTCCATCAGGAATGCTCTTCTGCAGCCAGGCTCTGCACAACTCAGTGAAAATCCTACGCAAGTTTTTTCTTTCTGACTCTAAGCTAATTTCAGCTTTAATATTTCCCCTTGAAATCAGTGCAGAAGCAGCACTACCAAAACCGTATCTCTGAGCTGCTCTTCCTCATTAATATAATCATATCATGATACTCAAGCCTATCTCATCCACTAGGAATAAAAAGTTAGTTTCGGTGCACAAAAAACAGCAGTGCTAATTTAAAATTTAGCAAAGAGTATAGGCTAAATGCAAGGATAAAGAACAGCAGATATCTTAAAGGTTCTTCCCACTCATATGGAAAGTTTTTTCATCAACAAATTCCTTTTACTTCAGAGTTTTGGAAGTTGTTTTGCAATCTGACTTCAAGAAAAATGTAAGATCTAAAAATATGGTTCTCAATCTGTTGCACAATAGCTACAGCAGAAATACAGTGCAGTAATTAGATAATTATAGTTAATAACTCATCACTGCTTTCCCACCACTTTCTTCTCCCTCTTCACAGCAACAAAAGGAAGAAACAAGGAAAGTTTTGCACAAGACACCTTCAGGCTGTAAGCTTATTTTTCAAATCATGTCTTGTCATGGAAGCAAGTATTACTCACATGGATGCATTTAAAGCTTTGGCACACTTTCCACAGAAAGGCTGAACCTACCCTTTTCAGCTTCATGTATATAATCACGGCATTTGTATCATGACCTCTAGAAACGCTGTTAAGTCAACGCTCTCCAAAGCCTCCATAGAGCCATGTCACATGCTACAGTAGAAACCTCCACCCTCTACCCTTCCTAGATCAGGATGTACGTATCCTTATTGCTGCTATCCTACCTATAGCATCCAAAGGGGAGAAAACTGCTCAAAAACCCTCTTGGTTGATCAGTCCAGAAAGACCATTTTACTGTGTAAACTCATTTTCTTCTTTGTGCAAGCTGCTCTGTACATGCCAAGCATAAGTGTAGAGCTGACAGTAGCACATGCAGCACAAACATTTTCCAGTTCACTCATTTCACAGAACAGAGCCCTGATATGCAATAGTTACCTTTTCACATAGAGACCACAATTCTCTCTTTCGTCAGAGATTGGAAACAAGGGTGGTTTTTTTGTTGTTTGTTGGCAGTTTTTGGTTTTGTTGTTGTTGTGTTGTTTTTTTTTCAAAAACCATCTATTTCCAAGGCAGAATACTCTACATTTTTTCCAGCCATAAGCAGAGGGTAGGAGAAGAACTGCTAGTAGAACAAAAGCTATCGAAAGTTGTCCTAGCGAACTGGCTGTAAAGGCTAAAATATGTGCATGCACTCCCCAAGCCTTTAGGCACCTATCCAACAAATCCTAGTAACTTCTCTGGGAATTAACATACTTCTTGACAACTTGACTTAGACTGCATATGCATAAGGCAACAGAGAGAAGTCAAATCGCATTGCTTTGGTTGACTCAGTGACACAGGTTCTGGCCTTCCTCTTTGAAGGGACAGTTTGGCTCGCCCAACATGCTTGACTTGGAGATAATAATTTCAAAACCCAGTTTTGGTTAAGTGGAAGCTGGGGTGAAGCCACCATGTCTCATAAATCCCAGGTGACATAGTCCTTACTGTCTTAAGGGTCTGGTCCAGTGTTTAACGGTGTTGACAATTAACCAGCATCTGAATTAATTGTCAAAGTAATCAGTGTCTAAATAGTGTTGGAATTTCTGACTTCAATTTTCAGTTACAAAGTTTAGATGTTTTCATCAAAGGACCTAAGAAATCTTTTGGTACAAGTTCCCAGACTTTGGCAGGCAAAGTAGTCCATGAACCAGTTTGCTTGTCCCTTTCAGAAGTTCCTCTCATTAACATTTCTCAGTAATTAGCATTTTCTGGCTCAGACTTTTTTCAGCATTCTTAGCTTGTTAACACCAGATTTCGGTAGCATCCAAGAGCTTAATGCCCTGTAGAGACTGTGGTCATCTCTGCTCAGGCTGCTGCTCGACCATTTGCAAAGAGGAGCAGCCCAATGCTGAGATTGAGATCCCATGGACCAGGATGCATCGAGAGGGCACCACCATCCCGATTTACAAGGGCACCGTCTGAACTGCTATTCTTCCCAGCAGGAGGAAGAGTTACAAGTTCTGAGCAGCCAGTGGATTCTGCTAATCTAACCCAGATACTTACATGATACAGAGCCAGGACTGCTGATACTGCACCCCTGTGACTGTCGCTGTGACCCCTTGAATTGTATCTGATAAGAGGTGAACTGGGAAAAGAAGAGAGGGAAACGTTACAGGCTGTCCGTGTTTGGTTTGCAACTGCAAATAACATTTCCTTTCAAATGGAAGCTGAATACTAAGACCAAGCATACTTATTTATCTGCACAGTGGATTGATGCAAGGGTGGGGGGTGACAGAGAAAGATGGAAACATTTGTCCTGATGCTTTTGAATTCTGTCCTTAAACTATTCACAGCTTGGAAAGGCAGCTGTTTTCTCCTCCCAACATCAACCTACTGCAATATTAGATTATTAGATTAGCATTATTCAACACACACACACATAGACAGGACCAGAAGAGGCAGTGTCTTCTGACTCCCCTGCCCTCTCTCCCCCTCTTCCTAACTACTAAGTTCTCAGATTATTTTATGGCATTGCTTATTTTTTCTTTATTGGCAGAAAGCCTATATTAAAGAGATTATAAATGCGAAGCTCTAAGACAGGTAGCAAGAAGTAACCAAAGCATGAACATGCTTACTACACGCTCAGGACTTGACATATCTGTTAAACAAATTCACTGAGGCTGTGACAGTTACATTTGAGGTGCGATGTACATGTTTGTATATTCATTCCTGTTGACTCTGAAACATCATGGGTGCCTACAGAGAAACAACGCTTAGTTAAGCTTCTTTACATCTTGGGCTAAAAGGTAGCGTTTTAGACTACACTATGACATTTGCTGATAGCTTAAGGTGACATGTGAGCCAACAACATTGGCCAGGGCTGCCCTAGTTGAGTTTCTGGAGGAAAACAAAGCGTCTCTTGTCCCTTCCAGTGTGCTGGGAGCAACGCGAAGGCTCAGCCCTCCCCAACCAATTACTTGTCCAAAGCAAACTTCCCCAGCCTGGGTGAATTCAGATGAAGGAATCACAAGGCAAAGGAGCCATTTCTGAAGGGACACCAGCAAGTGTCTCCTTGCTGAAGAGCATCAGACACTTGTCTGAGGACAAGCACACCTAATAGGCCCAAACAGACAGGACCCTCCACTGCTGTAGTCTTCTCACCCCAGAGAACACCACTATGTGTCATCTTAATGAAACAGGGGCAAGACTCCACCAAAACATAAAAACCCCAGAGACACGAGACCCTTCACCCTGGGTGACATAGAAAAATAAACCCGCAGTGCCACATGCAACATGCAAGTCTGGGGACCACACAGTAGTGAGTGTTCAATACACCACCAATGGAAAGGATTACAACTTAACAGTAACCCACAGGCAAAAACAAATCAAGAGTTGATTACCATTCCCTTCTCGTGGGGTCCCTGAATCTGTGAATAAAGTGCTCATGATTTTTTCAAAGTTGCAGCTTGGCTCCATGTTCTCAGGATCTTCAGCAAAGTGTTTCAGCATCTCTCGAAGAACATCATCCAAGGAGGTGGCCGTTTCATCAAGGATGATGCTGGCTCTGGCCAAGAACCCATCCAGGTCTCGGTGGGCTCTGACTTCCTCCTCAAAATTCTTTAATTTCAGGTACTGTGTTAAGAAGAGGTCAGAGCATTAGACAGCTGCACACAATACCTAACAGCAAAGGACTAGGATCTGTGTAGTTCACAAGCAGACAGTTTTGTTGAGGTTACTGCCACCGAACCAATGATTCTGGAATCACTTTGACCATTCAGATCACATTATAGAAGAAAAGCAGTTTTATGTTACACTATTAATGCATTGAAGGCTGGCATTTCCAAGGCTTACCCTAACAGAGTCACCACAGGTGAATATGTAGGCACCATTTACACCCTGATGTAGAAAGCAGAATTAAAAAAAAATAGTTTTGTTGCCTAGGATAAAGCACAGAAGTTAGCCTAAAACCAAAAATGCTTAAGGTAGCATTTAAAATCCTCTTTAGGTTTAAATAATTCAACGAGTTTGCAGAAAGGTAGGACAAGTTATTTGGAAGAAATGGACTGTGAGCTCAGCAGCAAGAAAAATTACCAGCATGCATCTCAGTGCAACCTAACCCAGTTCTTCTCAAACTGGGAACCATCTCTCTCCAGCACTCCTGGTTAGGGAGCCTGAAATGGGAGATGGGCAATACTATCCAGCCCATCACCTTTTTTGACACTTCTTAAATTCCTATTGTTCCCACTCCCAAGGAATTTTGCTTCCTTTGTGCATAACATTTAGCTTTGAATCAATAAAAAAAAAACAAAAACCAAAAACACAACAGCAGAGGCTGAAACTGTCTCAACTCTCGCCCCAGGTTTGTTGGCCTTGAGATGGAAGAAACAGCCACACTGTATTACAGAACCTCAACTCCTTTCTGTATTTGGCAGCTGTGAAGATCGTTAATTGAGTGATCAAACTACAAATGCATCATTCCCATTTCATAGTCCTCGGAAATCCACACATGCAGTTAGCACTCACAGTACTGGTCAAGAAGGACTGACAGTCCTGTCCTCTCCCTTCAACAGCTTAAGATTGAGTGAGGAAATGGGAACCGCGCTTTGTTATATGGATCTTGCTTCCATGAATTCCAGGCTTGAATTCATGATGTTGAGGGCCAGATTGTCAAAATACATTTAAACCCCCAGTTCCCCTTAAGCTCAGTAAGAATCAAGCTCTGAATTGCTTTTACAAGTCTGACACCAAGTTGCCTCCACAACCGGGACCAAGTTACAGGACCACCCCAGAGTCTGAGTCATGAATACCCTCCTCTCACACATATCCTCTCTACCTTTTCCATTTATAGCCTAGACAGAGAGAAAAAAAATCCTAATATCTCACTAATCACTGTAATTATCACAGCAACTATCAAGTTGTCAGTACACATCCATTGCAATTAGCACTGTTTTACTTTGCATCAATCACTTCGTACACAGCATCCTTGAAAGGGAGAATTCTCTGACGGATTTCAGCTCCCACCCCAAGGCTTTGTTGCCATCTGCTCTTAAGAGAGGAAACAGTGACACAGCTACGTTAAAACTCCACCTAAAAGAGACCATATAACTGCAAGTGGCCAAGTCAGTCTCAGATTATCACGGCACAAGAGTAGATTAAAACACCTATCACCATCTGTAACACTGGTGTTCATGGGGTCACCATATGATCAGCAACCACTTCCCAAAAGTAACTCATTTTGGCTTGTCTGGCATGCAGAGTCCAACTGAGGATGTCGGTTCAAACAGCAAAGAGGCCAAATGACCTAGACAGGATTTAACAAGGTGGATGGCAGAGGAGGTACCCACAGAGGTATGACGAAGGTTAAGAGCATCAGGAGTGCCACAGTGCTGAGGAGCTTTCAAAAAACAAAGAGTAGCTTTGTGTCACCAACGTCTCCCATGCATGAGAAAAGCCACCAGAAGCAGAACAGTGGAAGGACAGAGTTGAGGGACAGCTGAGAGACAGCAGAAGTGAATCAAAGGCATTCAGAAGAGGGCTATTATCTGTCCACATCATCTCAATCAACATTGATCCTCCAGCGAGCTGTGCACGACAGCATCATTTGCTTGTTGCGGCAGGACAGCACTGTCGGAGCTTGCTGCAAGTCATAAGGACTCAGCTCCAGCTCTGCCACAAGCTTCAGGAAATGCCTTGGATAAATAATTTTCCATGCCTCAGTCCTGTTTTACTCCCCTGGTCCTTTATAGGAAATACAGGCATTACCCATCCTTACTATCACTCCCATAATATTGGGAAAGATATGCACATTGAACATCGCAAGGCAACTAGCCACCATGAAAGGATATACATACCCCACTCCCTGAGACAAACCAAAATCAAATTAGTGGAAGCACTGGTACAGCAGCACCTTGGAGATAGCTCAAACAGAACTGTTTCAGTCAGGACACCCAGTGGTTTCAGGAGACATTAGTGATTGCTCCTTCACAAATATTTTTAGACAGATAGTCAAGTCACACCAGGATACTTGATGCTGGAAACTGCTTAGCAAGAAACCCAAGACAACTACCCAACAGCCATTTTAATAGCATTGAGTATCCTTGATTGCAAAGCTGCACATTGCATCGTGGCAAGAACAGAGGCTGTTGTGCCAAAGAAGGGGGAACACATTGAAACAGCCTCCCCTGACTTCAGGCAGGTCTCCTAGCTGAAGTCGCACACTATCTGTGCAAAAAAGAGCTCTCGACACTCTCAAGAAGGCCCAAAATGCACATTCTCTGCTGGGTGGCTGCTCTGGAGATCACCTCCGCTTACAGACACTGCAAGAACCTTACAAGAAGGGGTGTCCAAAAAGCATGTTGTCCTGAGCAGAGCTCTACCTGTGCTGCTGCCATAGTCACTTGGGCCAATTCCCTCAGAAACACACTGTGATTGTGATTAAATGGTTCAAACCACGCCAAGGAGCTTCTCCTTATTTATGCCTACCAAGTGCCATGCCAGATAGCAACTTGCCCGAGACAGATTGCCCTTCCAGCACTCCTAAAGGGGCACAAGAACCACAGGTCTACCACCAGAGACAGGGACAACCTAGCAGGAAAACATCTCCAGACAAAGCTTCTGACCTGATCACTTTTCTGCTAGCGACTCCCCCTTCCTAGACACTTGGAGCAATCTCCTCCATGACTCAGGTCCCAATTTCCTTTGCATTTGAAGTGCAAAATTTCTACTCGTCCTCCCTAGAGGCAAAAACTAGCAATAGTATCTTTTCTCAAGCCCTGCTAAAGCATGTTAGCTCTCTGGTATTTGTTGCTCAACAGCACACTAAAATGTTCAAGCATGAACTATAGGCCAGAAAAGCAGGAATCCTACAGGTCTGAAAAGGAAAAATACAATAGAAGACACACTTAAGTGTTAGCAGTTTCCAACCATTTCTTATCCGAGGCAGATCCTGCATTTGGGCTTAGAATGCATACTTTAAGTGATTAAGTTCTTCAGTTACTTCCAGTCAAGTGTATACAACTTGGAGAACCTTGGCACTAAGTATTAGACAAGACAAATTATTGACAAAGATATTTCCATTCCTGAGCACAGAATAGCTTATTTTAACTTCTATGACTTAATATCAAACAATGTTTATTTTTTTGGTGGTGGTGGGTTTGGTTTTTGTGGGTTTTTTTTCGTTGTGGGGTTTTTGTTTGTTTGTTTTTAAACTTTGGGGAAGGTTTCTTCTACTAAAGCTATTACACATTTTCCTCCCCTTACTAATTCAGCCTGCTGAAATACCTTTTCAGGATTTGAACTGCCTTAGAGGCCCTAAAGCAAAGCAGAGTTGAAGAGCTCTCCGGGATTCCCTAAAAAGCCCCCAGGGCTTTGGTACACAGATTTAAGAACCCAAATTACAATCTTCAGTGAAGCCTGCAATATATGATTTACCAGGATCAGCGATGCTGCAAGTCTTCATGTAGCCAGCCAGCCCCTCCAACCAGCAGACGAGGCAAGAGTCAAGACAACTTAAAGCACTATGAGCCATGCCTCACAACCAAGACTTCATGTGGTATTAAATATCAATCCATTTCCTCTCTGCATACTTTCTGTGTACTTTCATAGTCAGAGGTTTGTAGTAATACAGCCTACATGAGTTTTTTTTGCATTTTCACCTTATCATTATTGAGTTATGGTCTCGAGAGCAAGTGTAAACCAAGCGTTGTTTCCTACTTGTCCTCCCAGACTGCATGTTTCTAGGGAATTCACTCCTGCAGCTGAACCTCGTGAAGGCAGATCTGATTAACTAGAATAAACAGGAAACCAAATCACAGCAGTGTCTATTGGGTGTTTCTGCTTTCAGCTCGAGAGGAGCTCAGCAGCCTGAACCTCTACGGCCGTATACTTGGATCCCTTTGCAGGCAGCTGCAGAAGAGAAAGTGATGAATTAACATGTCAAGGAATTGTCTGGGACAAAAAGCAGTGGAAGAATCAGAATTACAGAGAAATTGTTTGGAGGACAAGCAGCACATGGCTTTTTATGTTTAAAGAAAGACAGAGGAATTCAAGGAAAGAGGCATTAATACACCTTCTATTTTAGCCAGTAAAAACAACCTCCTCGCCCCGATGGAGTGTTTCAAGATCCTTTTCTCTGCTTCTAGATGACGAAAAAAAAATAAATTGATCACACAGCATTCCTACTTACCTTCCTTGATGTGTGCAGTAACACGCAGCCAGCACTTTCATTTTCAGCTGGAAAGGGGAAAAAATAAAATCAAATCAGGAAAGAGTTACTATTGCAGGTACCTGACAGGCAAGCAGGAACCAAGCAGAAGGCTCAGAACAAGGTGAAGTATCATTCTCTTGGCAGAGGATGATCTCTAGAAAAAAGCAGAGATTCAATTTTTACAACATTTCCCATTTTGGAAGTGTAAAGTGTAGAAGCAGCCTTTGGTATTATCTGATCAGTTAGGGTTTGAGTCTTGCAGGTTTTTTTTTTATTTTTTTCTTTTCTCTCCAGATTCCCTACGTATTTTTACCCTTCACCCCTCCCTTCCCTTCCCCCCCAAAATCTAACTCCTAATCCTTTAGGTAATCATTTAATCCCATGCATCGTTGTTTGATAGATTGAGGCTAAGATTGCATGAGTCACTTGTTTGGAAACCATTCTTATCCTCGTTAAAGAGTCAACAATAACACCCAGGCACTTCCAAGGGAGCGGGCTGCGAGAGATCACACACAGTGACTCGAAGATGAGCACATTAATGTCCTGTCAACTCACCACGCTGCCTCCATAAATCTAAGCGTAAAGCAACAGAGCTCTTGGGAAAGAAAACTGCTGTTTAGAGACTATTAAATATCACTTAATATGCAGCTGAGTTACATGGACAGGGATACCCAAAAAGTTCCCAGTTCAAACTTCCAAGCACCAACGTTAACATTTTCTTGGAGTATCTGTGAAGCAATTTTTGGGTATAAGCTAAAAATCATAAATAAAATCCAGTTGTTTTTGCCACAAGGCCACTCTGTACTGCTTGTATCCAAGGCAGCACCTCTGTAGCATCGCTAGTACCACAGGTACTGTCCGTGCATCCTTCTCCTCCAAAAAAAACCTACAAGGTTGACCTGCTATCAAAATTATACATGAAACGCATGAACAGTTTTCATTCAAATGAGCATAGTGACAGCATGGAAAAAAACCACTGAAGACCAAAAACATTTCCAGAGGCCAAGCTGTGGAAAAGTACAGAGATGTAACACAGAGTTACAGCTATTCAGACAAGGTTTTTGCTTCGTTTCCAGATCTGGACTTCCAAATCCTCACCCTATAAGAACTGCTGCAATCCCATTTCACAGGCTGACCACACACACAGGCACCTTCAAGCCCAGGCCTGCTACTGTCCAAAAAATAAGCTGACTGAAAATGCAGTTCAGCTGCGTACACATGAAAACACTAGAACTCCAAAAAAAGTAATGATTTTTTTTTGCACAGAGAAAGCTGCTTTAACCAAAACCATCCCTGATCAAACTGGAGTTTAAGTCGTGTTCACGGGGGGGTTAAAAGGCTGCAACTCAAACTGGGAGGAGAGTTGACCGCAGCAGGGAAGGGGGAAAGGATTGCCTTCATCTCTCACTAAACAAAATAAGATGGTTCAGAGGCTTTGGTTACATCACCCAACTTCTCCCAAAGCTCTTGGATGCTGTACATGTGATTAAAAGCATCACTTAACTAGACAAGTCTGCTGGTGCAACGGTCCCAATTATTATGCTTTTGACACATCTGTTGGCACATCTTTTGGAAAACACAAGCTGTTTCATCTAAAAAATGCTATTGATTATTAAAAAGCAAGCACCCGAATAAACCAGAAACATCAAGCATTTTCCCCAGGCTCTTACATTTCTAGATCTTCAACACTCACTTACTCAACTTACAGCCTAATTACACATGCAAGAGTATGCTGGAAGATTTGGAAGCCATAAATATTCATTGAGGAGAAAACATGTTTTGTTTTTTCTGCTCTTGCAAAAAATAGTTCTAGAGACAAAAAATACCCACAACCCCGAACAATAGCAAGCACGTGCTAAAAAGATATCTGCATATCTGCAGTCTGTCCTTAAGGATGCATACAAACACAACAGAAATTCATGTTGTCCTTTTATTATGCAGCAACTCTTGGTTCCTCTTATCAGTTTCAAGCATGTATCAATCTTCGCTGCTGACAGCTCTCTCAGGTACTCATCACAGATGAGCACAGAGTGCTGCTTTATCAACACGAGCAAAAACATCTAATTACATTTGTTGGACCAGGATCTTTCAAACTTCTCAAAAAAGCTGTTCTGGGTACAGAGGTAATGCTTTGGAAGGCCCAGAGCCTTGTTCATCATTTCATCCAAGCAACACACCACTCAAACTTGATCCAGGGAAAGGAGACAGCTGGATATGGCCATCCTGGTTGTGGGCTGTTATCTTAAAGGCCCACTGAAGTGCTATAACATTACTCAGAGATACTAGCAAATCCACCGGAACAGTGTGTTCAGTTTTGGGTCCCTCACTACAGGAAGGACATTGAGGTGCTGGAGCGTGTCCAGAGAAGGGCAACGAAGCTGGTGAAGGGCCTGGAGCACAAGTCTTATGACGAGCAGCTGAGGGAACTGGGGCTGTTTAGCCTGGAGAAGAGGAGGCTGAGGGGAGACCTCATAGCGCTCTACAACTCCCTGAAAGGAGGTTGTAGTGAGGTGGGGGTTGGTCTCTTCTCCCAGGTAACCAGCGATAGGACGAGAGGAAATGGCCTCAAGTTGCACCAGGGGAGGTTTAGATTGGACATTAGGAAAAACATCTTCACTGAAAGAGTGGTCAGGCCTTGGAACAGGCTGCCCAGTGAAGTGGTGGAGTCACCGTCCCTGGAAGTATTTAAAAGACGTGTAGATAAGGCGCTTAGGGACATGATTCAGTGGGCATGGTGGTATTGTGTTGACGGTTGGACTCGATGATCTTAGAGGTCTTTTCCAACCTTAATGATTCTATGAAAAATAGGGGGAAAAACACACAGAGACTTCCCAAGTGTTGTTCTGCCTGGCCTATGAACCACTCATTTACTTACTGCAGGGGAACCCACTAAGCAATGCAAGACAAAACCCTTCATGAGGTTGCCCATGACACATCCATCAGGAGAAGGCCCAACCAACCACCACCAGCCTGCCACCCATTTCCTCCTCCTTCACAGCACTATCACTGCTTTCCTCCAGTTATGGAGGAGCTGAAAAGATGCAACACCCTTGACCCTTGCACCTCCATGGAGGAGCCCTTCATGGGGAGAAAATGGATACAGAAGACCATGGATTCACCCTCTATTGACAAGGCAGAAATCAATCACCAGTTATGTCTCACTAACAGCAGCGATAACTAGATTTCACACCTGAATGTCAGGATTAAGCATAGTTAAACAGAAAGAAGAGGTTAGGGCCATGTAAAATTTTCATTTCTATTTTTGTGGTCCTCCTTGCTGGACAAAGCAGGCTGCAAAAGTCTATTTTAGGCAAGCTAGCTAGCTACGGGCATTACTGTCTCTGTCCTCACACAGTTAAAGGAGAGCTGCCAGGGGTGGCTGACCTTATCTGTTAGGCTGTGCTCCAGGTTCTGCCCAGGGGAAAACCAAATAGTCAGCAACGCATCTCCGACATCCCCTGGCAGCCACATCAAGGCAACACGCATATCCCGAATTTCTAGGATGCATGCACACAAGCACGCAGCGTTATTGAATACGCTACAAGCGACTCGCTGGGAATTCACTTCAATTTTAGCAACACTGATGAATTGCCAGCATTAGACTTCGCTTGTGGCCTTGTGTCAGCACATTCAGAGCCCTGCCAGGGCACTGTGGAACGCCTCCATTTTTTATTTCCCACCATTTGCAGAAGAACAGGACCCATCCAGCTTCTCAACATGAACAAGACGACTTAATATTTGGAAGCAAGAAATGCAGCAGGAAATTTATTTGCTATACTCCAAAGCAGTTTCATTGCAGCTGCCCTTTACATAACATCCCTGATAGCAACCCAGAGAAGTGAAATCCCCTACTTGCTTCCCCTCCAACCCCTGTTTAGATAATGACATCTTCTATGCAAAGACAGCCCTGAAAACAAACCCATGAAAGTCATATGCCAAAGTTTAAGGCTTTAACCTTTTGTCTTAAGAGTAAGATCCCCTTTCCATCCCTTCCCTTGTACAGGTCCCCAGTGCTGCCCTTAAGACCTGAGAAGACCCAAAAGTCTTTGGCACAAAGCCACCACTGGATATCTGCAGCATCTTAAGACCATATTTTTCTTTGGGATAAAGGAGTGGAAATTGGAGAGCAGGAATTTTGGCTGTGCAGGTGTCAGTGCAAGCTACTTTAGATCTACATGCACTCCCCAGTGCATCTGCATGGTAAATAGGCTAATAAATCAGAGCAGAATACTACATTAGGACTTCCATGGTTTTCTCAGAAAAATATCAAGGATCTGGTGTACATGGAAGTATTTAAGGTTTGGGGGGTTTTATTGTAAAAAAAAAAAATAAAAAAAGCTATTTTATCTGGGCTTTCTTCAGGGGTCTGAGCAAATCTAAGCCTCAGCCACTTGTGTTGAACCACAGTACGAGCAGCAAAAACTGTTCTGCTTTTAGAATCCGTTGCCTTAAAAAAAAAATTAAAAACACATCAGCACATGGCATGACAGGAGCTTGTTAGGAGCAGTGGAGATACCTCTAACTCATCACTGGCAGCGAGGGATTGCACAAGCAAGATCTCAAGGGGATTCTTTGCTTTGCTGTCCTGCCACGGCTGTGCTGAGTCTGGACTCATCCCCATCAGACTTGAGTAATTTTGGTTAAATATTGTTAGATAAATAGTTGTGCCCCAACTATCCCACATTCCCACGATAGGGTGGTGGGCTGAGCTGCAGCAAAAAGCCTAAAAATCAGCCAGGTTCATCCCTCTTAAACCAACACCCAGATTAACGGCAGGTGGGAATAAGTAACTAGGTTCAAGTCTCTGGAGCAGGCTGGAAAGGAGCAGGCAGAGTGGGGAGGAAAACCTTACCCAAGTAACACTCAGCACAGACATCACAACAGCTGGGCAGGTGAAGACTAATCACTTCGCATTCCTCTCTGGAGGAATTGGAAAGACAGGCAGACAGAACAGACAGACTGACCAGGGCTCTTGTACAGAGCCAGGGACAAGATAAGAGCACCAAGCATTGTGTCACTTGTCACATCCCCCAACTCCTCAGACATGCACGCACTACAAAAGCAAAGTCTTTTTTTTAAGAAAATCTGCAATAGCTTTTGTCATTAAGTTTGGGGCAGGTGAAAAAGGTGCAGGGTTTTTTTCCATGCCAACTGGAGAGACAGGGCGCTCAAAATCCCAGGGGAAGATGCCCCGAAGCAAACGCAAGGTGAAGCACCTAAAAGGGAGAACACTGCCTTCGTGCAGAACCACCCACACTATCCAACACCCCCCCTCCCCC
>NW_009188175.1:68140-73808 GCF_000690835.1 Fulmarus glacialis
CCCCCCCATGACACAATCAGTGTATCCACTTTCCATTAGGGTATAGGAAGCCTCGGGAGCCCAACATCCCACGCTGACATCAAACTGCTAAAACAGGAGTTATCAGATGGAACGCGTGGGTCAGCATTGTGCCTCGAGACATAAAAAGGACCTTGGTATTAATGTGAGGAAATGTGACTATTGTGTGCAGAATGATACCCATTCAGGCCCAGACCACTTGTCTCTGGACGCTACTCTCTCTGGAATATCCTTGGCGCCAGCATCTAGCATTTCTCTTCGTCCCCTTAAAGAAAAAAGTCATCTCGGCAGGGGCTGGGCCATGAGTTAGAGCACCGTGTTTTGCTCGGAGCAGCAGCAGCGGGCGTGCACGTGCGTGCCTCTGGAGCGGATTACAGGAAACTGTTGATTCTCCGTATCTAGGAATGATCAATTGTCCAGAGGGTGGAACAGGCTTTAATTTCTCATGAAGCGTAAATTGTGTTCCGTTATTTCCCCCACACACCCCAACAAAGCCACATCCTGCTTTCCAATTGGCTTTTCACTACCATCAGGATTTTGCCTTCTTCCCCCCAAAAACAGCTTCAGGCACCTCTCTGCAGCTAAAACCACCAGTATGAGCATCAGCTGTAAGTGGCAATGCTTACTGCAAAAGTTGAGCAGCTACAGCTCCACAAATCCCTGATAAATCATACCCAAACTTAGGAAAAAAATCCTGTGCAAACCCCTCTATTGCAATCTGGGTGAAGGAGGAGGTGAATTGTTTTAAAACCCCAAACTGCAAGAACAAGGTCCAAACAATGAAAATATTTGCCCGGTTGATTTAACAGAGCCACCAAGCAGACAAGAACACTGTGACCAACGCAAGGCTCTGGCCCCGCACACTTCACAGACCCACTGCAACAAGTGAGGCTTGCATTGCCTGTCCACCATCTTTAAGGCTCAGCCTAAAAGAAATTGCTGTATTCATTTGCAAGGATTTATTTCCAAGCGTGCTGCAGATAAAGCAGCAAGTGGTTGAATCCCCTAGTTCAATGTTTCTGCAACAGGCTGAAGGGATGCAGGCACGTACACCTGCAGCCCAGGCTCCAGAAGGATTTATGGAAAAGCCCACATTTAAAATACAAAAAGAGACAATCGAATTCACATCCAGATAGCACTAAGACAGAAGGGTTAATACACTTCTAGCTAGGTGAGAGAATAGGAAAGCAGTTGTAAAGCCATGTGGGAGCCTGCAAGCCACTAGACAGCTAACCCAGTAGCTATGAAATAAGCAGGGCTTGTAGCACACCGGTCTGGAGAGGAAAGAGGTCTCCCCCGCTGCACTCCAAACTCATCCTTTCTGGCACAAATTCCCAGGGAACAGAGCATCAAGCTGGATTTTCCACTTGCAACACGGGAAAGGTAACATCCCTGCTCCTGTGGTGGGGGCTCCCTCTCCGACATCAGGCATGGGTGTCAGGGAAAAGGGACTTCATTTGGGACAGGAATGCAGTACTGACTCCTGCAAAAATACAAGCAGCAGGGCACGGACCTAATGTTTTACTTGTACATATTTATTGTGACTTCAGAACAAGTCTCGGTCTCTAAAAACCATCCTGATCTTCCCCCAGAAATGCAGATCCTAGGTTCAAAAGCATCCAGCTTCAGATAAAGACCCACCTTCGTGTCGGAGCTACTAACATTTGCTGAAAACAGAAGTCTTGCCACCAAAACCTAAGCTGGAAGGATGAGAGGCAGAAGAGAATAAAAAAGCTTTTCATCAGGTACCGCAGGGAAGCAATGAAACACCCAGGAGAAAGGACCCAAGTGTCAGGACTGAGGAGCATTTTAGTGCCTAGGCATATGCACTGATTTGGGCTCAATATTCTATGCAACAGCAGCCAGTATTAATTAAAAATGAGGTAGGCCATACCTTAAACCCCAGATTTCTTCAAGCTATCCTGTTTTATACACATCTGTGCACACAGCCCAACATTTTATGACAATAGTTAATTGATGGAGTTTTATGGGCCATGCTATGTTTTGTTGGCTCAATGTTTAATCCCACACAGCGATCTTTTTAAAACAGATTTATAGTAAAGTGCACGCAATTATGCTCATAGCGAGCTGTACATCCATCATACAGAGCTTAACGGCTCAACAGGATGATGGCAGAGCTGTCACCACATCTGTAATTCCACTCACATTGCCTGCCAGCACCCTGGGGTACCAACTCTTCCCCTCCCCAGATAGGATTTTTGGATCTTTTGGCCCTATGCTAAGGTGGGCAGCAACCTCACAGCAGGTCACCAGAAAAGGTCTCCAGCAGGAGAGAATGTGGACACCACATTCAGCCAGGAGACCAAACTGTGATGACCAGAACATGCACAGAGACTAACAGATATCACAAAGCAGCTCTTCATCTTCTTTCAAGTCACCTTAGGGGTTTTTCCTACCGGAGATTGAGCAAGTGTATTTTATGCAGCAAGTGCATCTGACACTAGGGAGCAAATCAACATAGGCAGCACTGGAGAGCCCTCTTTGCAGAAGACGGCCCATGGTCAGTCCCTCTCTGGCCAAGCAGCAGCTGCCCAAGCCCCGGCAAGTGTTGCAATGGGTTGCACAACACAAGAGGGCAATATCGAGCCCTCTGGTACAAGGATGCCTTTCAGCTCAAAGGTTTCACCCAGCTTGGACAAAGCAAGAAAGTGAGATGGGGATGGAAAGATGTCATTCCCACACTTGCTTTTCCACTGTGTTTAAAGAGCATCAGAGGTTCTTGTAGGATCCTGGTGTGCTAGTTCCCCTGGGGGTTGGAAGTGAGGTGTTTGGGGGCAGATCTTGCACTGCCTGGACAAAACCTGCTTTCCCCCCCACTTTCTTTTCAGCTTGTCTTGCTGGAGACAAGCACTGCAAGTGCTCAGCTCCACAGTTTTGTTTCAGGAACGCAAAGCCTGAATATAAAACAAAACACCCAGTGAGCAGCAGGAAAAAAAAATGAAAAGTGTCCCCTTGCAGAGTTGAACAAGGAGCAGTACACTCCCAGACATACCTCGGCCACAGCATAGTTAAACTTCATTTCTGGAAGGAGTTTAGAAAGCCTGTGAAGAGGGTATTTTTTTCAGCAGTTCAGGCTACTTCGTTAGAAGAGCTTAAGGGGCTCATCTCAGCCACTTTCAACCACCTAAAAGTCAGCTTTCCAGGACGATCAGCTATGCCCTCTGCATCCAGAGACTGATTTAGTATGTATAAAATCAACCCTGGAAGATGCTTCAGCAAAACCACCTCTGAGAAAGAGCTGACAGCCTAGATAGGATTCCTCAACTCAAACACATGGAGTCTATGCCTGATGCTCACAGAGAAGAACCTGGATTTTGGCTACCTGGACTTCTTTGATGCTGTCACGGGGAAAAAAAAATCTCACTTCACACCTGCCCTTACTGAAAGTCTGGACTTTAGTTCTACCTAAAGTCCATTTTTAAAACCTCCATCCTTGCATTTGGAAAGAGGACTCCAGCCTAAGAGAAGTCCATTTCTCCTTAAAAATCCTAAACATCTCAGCTGAAGAAAAAGGATACAACTAATACCACTGTCACAAACATCAGTGCTTGAGGGAAATAAGGAAGCCTTTTTTGTCCTATTTTGAATGGAAGGGAAAACACTTATAAAAAGCCCAGGAGGACACACAAGGAAAGTCAGCTTCTTCAGACACAGAAGAATCCACAGCACTTGCATTCCTCATCCCCGAACAATGCACCCCACGGCATTAAGCCCAGACTTGTCATAGCAGAGTACAGTTCCCCTTAAATCTTTCAATTAAGATGGCATTTGTAAAATTGCAGGCTTGAAAATTGCTAGATATAATTCTGAAGTTAAAGTCACCACTCCGATTCAAAAAGCGGACTTCAAGATAGTCAAGCAGCGATCTGGGCCATGCCTATTCCGCATCATCATTTCCAATAATTGCTCACTATAGATCAATTGGGATTTGCTTGTAATCTAAAAATAACTTTGAGCAAATTTAAAGAACTGTCTGATACCGTGATGCCAATCATAATCCAGAGCCCTCACATTTAATCTCCAAAATAGTCAGTGCCCACACAGGCAGGCTCCAGGCTGCCTCCAGCTGCCGGGACAAAACCCAGGTTGCTGCCATGTCCTAGAGCTGCATTTTTCTAGGCACACAGCATAGAAGCCAGGTTTTGCTAGCCCTCCTCCTTCACCGTTTAGCATATGCATTACAGAGGATGTTAAAATGGCGTGCTAGAGGCAAAAGCAACCTCTGGAGCAATCTAGGCGTTTTATTCCTCGACAGCAAGCATTTTAGGATCCTCACAATTTGTGTTAACTAGGCTGTTTGGAAGTCCCCTCCACCTTGCTCTCCATGTTGGGCAAAGTTTCTAAAGGATGTGTACTCCCTGCGAAGCCAAAGAGCACAGTTTTGGGCAGACATGTCCACCTGCAACACGGCTGCACAGCCACTTCTCCGTTCTCACCCATCTCTCCCGAGGAGCAGCACAGCACCGGTGCCAGCAGAACCAGCCTGATCCAAAGTCCCTCCACCGATCTGTGGAGCGGTCTTCTGCCACTTGCTTTTCAAGCAGCTCTCCTCTGCCCCCTCCCAAAACACTTGGGCCAGCCCTCAAAGCTGACGCCGCAGCTCCCCAAGGGTGGAAGCCCCAGGGGTGCGTTTTGCTGGTAGGTTAACCCCCAGCACCACACGCACCACCGCCAGCAAATGCGATCCTCCTCCCCTGCATGAAGCTGCCTTGTAGCAGGCACAGATCCCACTAAAGCATATTTAGGGGACCTTGACACTTGGGCCCTCACCTGGAGCAGGTAGTTTGTATTTATAAACAGAGCATGACACACAACAGCACTTCCCTGTACTGTAGGCATAGCCACGGGGGCCTGACTTCCATCAGAGGTGTCCAACAGGCTGGGTTTCTCCTCATTTTTGCTATCTGCCTCAACATAGCAGGTATAGGGGTTTCTCACCTCCAGCAAGGAGGATTAAACCCAAAAGGCACATGTCCAACCCCAAAAGTCCCTTCACACTTTCTTCCTTTACCAGCTGCTGTGGAGAGCAGCGACTGACCCAGGCAATCCACGGCTCTGACTCACCTGCAGCATTTCAATTCAAACATGATCAAAAAACTCCAAAAAAACCTTGGGAAGCCCCAGAGCCACATCTGAGTTATCTACATGCACCAAAAATCCCGATTTCTCACTAGAAACAGCTCTCATCCAGTGACCACAGCAGCAAAAGCTACAGCAAGGCCCCAGGCCCCAAACTTGAGGCCTTGCTTTAAAAAAAACAGTAAGGAAAAAGGAGTCAGGATGCTTCATACAGATGGCTGAAGACCTGCTCAGCAGCCAGACTTCTATTGAGTTTTCCAAAACAAACAAACAAATCACTCTAAAGTTTCTCAGCGAGGAACGACCGCGTCTCGTTTTGGGGGGCAGCACTCACCGGTGGCGTTCGGCGGCACCTCCAGGTTGACATTGACGAAGAAACGGATGCTGTCCCCCGAGACGATGGAGGAATTCACTGCATCGAAGAGCTCCTCGCCTCCCGTCTCCTCCTTGGCCTCGCAGCCGTCGTCCGTGTCGCACTTGAGGTACCCTGCCAACGACACGGGGAGGGCGGTTAGCGGGGCTGAGCCGGGGCCCAGCGCCGGCGGGGTGC
>NW_009188176.1:0-35827 GCF_000690835.1 Fulmarus glacialis
TAGAAAATTAAGACACAAGCCCATTAAATAAGTTGTATTTTGCAAGTAATTAAATATTTTTGTAATTGCAAACATTTATCCCACTACACTGAGCATGTCTAAAGTCAAAGTCACAGGCATTTGTGATGAAAGCTTGCTGAGCTACAAGCTGGCCACAAAATATACTGACAATTTAAAAGACACTTTTTTAGTAAAGTTGTGGCTTTAACAAACATTCACCCTTAATCATAACACTGCTGAGATGATACTATATTTCATTACCTGAAGAGTTGAGCTCAGAATCTATCTGTGTTATAATTCACTGGCTTGTAGTACTAAACTGAATGTGTTTGAAGTACAAACTCTGACAGGCAATAATGGACTATATTTAAATTACAAACTGTGACAGGCAATAACCTCTCTCTGGTTATCAGGGAAGTATTGTACTCTTAGAAATCCTGAAACGCTCATGAGATAGATCAACACAAGTCTATAAATCTAGTGAAGACATCTGCATTAGTCTTTCCCCATATGATAGTCACAAGACAAGTTTCAGGCCGTAGTTATCATGAATTTAACTTTCCTGTTAGGGTGCATCAACTAGTAGACAGTTGGTTATAGATCCCCTGACCCAGGCATCAGCAAGACACAGAAGACTGAATACTCAGAAAGAAAGTAAAAATGCTAGAAACAGAAGTAATAAAACTCATAAAACATCTTAAAATAGCTCAAAGTGTTTGAATATCTAATATAATCAAAGTCCTTTGTAGAGCCTTCCACTTAAAAGTTCAGAATGTCATGAACCATAAAAACAACATAAAAAGGAAAAAATAAATAGCATGGGAAAAAATAAAGAGCAACTTTTGTTTATGTTTTTTCAATGAACATTTAATGTTTTAATTTACAAGCAACTCTTGTTTTATTACTGGAAACTTAGACATTTTGCAGTATTTAACCATAAGTGCTTTGGAAAGAGATTGCAAACACTAACCTAATTGTTCTTCCCGTGCTGAGCCCCAGAGAGGAATAACTGTGTTGGGAGAGGGGCTATGACCAGCCCAAGTGTTTCTTCCTCTTAAGCTAAAGCATACAAGCAATCCAAATAACTACAGTAAGATCATTTGAATATTTAAATATCTGCTTTTCAGATCAAGACCATAAGCCTAACCTACAAATGCTAACAAAAATATAAATGCAATAACATTATAAAAAACTAGATTATAAAAAAAATTAACATAAATAAACTGAATTATATAAAAACTCAGTTTTGCATCGTTTCCATTATGCTGAGAGAAGATCTGTATATTGCATGGCTTTTTTTGGTTCCTTTTGAAGCATCCAGTTCTCAACCCTCCCTGCAATGGGACAGTGAGCTGCTCCAGCAAGATAATTTTTTAACCTCTGGGAAATGTAATGAAAACATAAAAGGTGCTTGCAGTCCTTTGTGGCAGAAAGCATTAGGACAAAAAAATGCATGTTACCAAGCATTTTTCAAGTATTATATGCTGCTTCATTTCTCTACCTGCCCAGTATTTCCACTAAACTATGAAACAAGTACCAGAAAAAAAGAAAATAGGAAAAGGTATAGGGGTTTGATAAAAACTAAGCAAAACTAGTAATTCCTTTTTCCTTCCTTTGTCTTAGAATCATGGCTGTGTGACACTAAGTGCTTTTTGTGCATGTGTCTTAGTTTTTCTTTTTCTTGTGAAAGGGCAAGTAATTGATTCCTTTTATAAAGGCTTCTTAATGCATTCCTGTCACTGAGATTGCTTTTTATGACTCATTCAGGTTTATCTACTGCATTCTTCAGTTTATTGCTACCTGGTACTTTATATGCAACAACCTCTGCAATGACTACATTTCCACTCTTAAGAATTCTTTTTCTTTTTCCTTTCATCTACTTTTCTTTCCATTTTATATCCTTCTACATCACCCAGTCTCACTCCATCAAGTTTGTGCTAGCCAGTAAGGAAAAGAGCATCTACTCACATAATGCAACCACCACTTTTCACAAATACACATTTTCTGCATATGGGTGAGAAAATTATTTTCAGTGTCATGACAAAAATACCTTAAATACATTTAATCATTGATCTAAAATAAAATCCTATGTATTTGTTAAAAAAAAAAAAAAAAAAAGAATATTCAAAAGGGGAGGAGGGGGGACCTAAAACCTAAAAACCCAAACCAAATTATTTCAGCTTAGGTTACAGAATCACAGAATCATTTAGGTTGGAAGGGACCTCTGGAGGTCATCTTGTTCAACCCTCCTGCTCAAGCAAGGTCACCTAGAGCAGGTAGTCCAGGACCATGTCCAGTTAGGCTTTAAATATCTCCAAGGAGACTCCACAACCTCGCTGTGGAATCTTGTCCCAGTGTTGACCACCCTCAAGAGTACAAAAGTGTTTCCTTGTCTTCAGGTGGAATTTCACATGGTTTAATTTATGACCATTGCCTCTTGTCCTGTCAGTGGGCACTACTGAGAAAAGCCTGGCTCCCTTACCTTCATTCCCTCCCATCAGGTATTTATTTATACGCATGGATAAGATCCCTCTGACTCTCCTCTTCCCCAGGCTGAACAGTCCCAGCTCTCTCAGCCTCTCCTCATATGAAAGATGCTCCAGTCTCTTAGTCATCTTTGTGGCCCTGTGCTGGACTCAGTCATATCTTTCTTGTACTGAGGAGCTCAGGACTGGACAGAGTAGACTACATCTTCATCTAGCTGGCAGGATATCTTTATCTGTCCTGTTGCTTCAGTGACTCTCAGCTTCCTAGAAAAACCTGCTCTTACCACAGCAGGGTCTGGTGAAAGATTCTTCTCTTAGTTTTGAACTGAATTATTTTTCCAGATATAGGAAAATGTCATTTAAAAGGTAGCCGAGCAGTTTTTGCTCCTGACAGCTACCTTAAGTCCCAGTTACTTTTTCCGTGTTTACAGACCTTTGATCTGTTAAGATCAAAAGCTGGCAAAACTAATCTTGCAACCTCTTGGAGACAGGCCATAAGACCTTCAGAGCTGGTATTGGTACCATGATGGTGACAGGTTATATACAAAATAGCTCCAGTGCTTTCCAGTTTTTAATTGCTGTAGGCTACTACTCTGATGCAGTCATTCAGGAAATCCTAATAATCTGCATAATGATAGTGCGGCTTTACTTAGGATAAAATGTTTGTATAAATTATATATGTTTTGTTAAACTATCACAATTCTTATGGTATTCATAACGTTGTAGCATCATTCTACTTCTGTCACAGTCCCCTGTACCAAAGCATTGTTCTCCTCCAGTAAACACTCTATTAGCTAGATCTACACACAGTACTTGTCAATAGCTAAGCCCATTTTTTTCAAAACGAGTCCTACTGAAATCAGAGACAGATGACACAGCTATGGAAAATAAGATATAAGCATCCACTTATACTGTACCCTGCAAATGCACAGTTTGATTAAATGCGTAGGACTAATGTACACCCCCAGGTCAGCATTACTCAAATCAGTACAACTGATTTGGTAATTATGGCTTATTCAGAAAGCATTCAGTTGGATGTAAACATGTACTTCCATGGTGAGTCTACAACTTGTAATATTGACGCACGCTATATAAGTGCTTTGATTGTAGCTGATGAACTCTTCAGTTCATGCTTTTCAGTATTTTAGGCAGGACACATATCTTGAGGCTGTGCGACAGAAAAAAAAGAAGACATTTGATCACTTTTACTCATTTATTCCAATAGAATTTGCATTGGAATTAGCTTTAGCAGCTGACTTCAGCTACTCAGCTACTTTTACACAAGAGTTAAACACACTGGATGCATTCTGTGTATTTTCATCCTGTATATGCTCTACTTAGTAGGCCATTTATTTGCTTATGACTCTAAGCATCACATCCTTAACCATTGACAGGTTGAGTAGGTCAGCCTTTTTCCTGAGTCAATTCCAATATAAACCCTTATAAAATGAAGAGGCCTAGTCATTTGAGATGGTTTTTGTAAGTGTTAAGTCCCTCCTGTATAACAAATGACAGTAGAATCTCAATTACCTGAAGGTCTCTTGGAATACCTGAAATCATTGGATAATTAGGGTTAATTGGGTAGAGCTGGTTGGTTGCACTGATGTGCCATGCACATAGCCACAGGCTAAAACGCTCTGCCTCCACAGCTAAGAGACTGTTCTGGCAGAAGAGCGGGGACAGCTTGATTTCACAAGAGGTACATTTGTTGTAGTGGGGGCTTGAAGCTCTTTTTTTCTGGGATGTCCTGGCAGAAAGACTGCAGCCCAATTTGACGTGGGATTGGGATCAGGGTATCTTGGATTGCATGGGTCTCCATGAATAAGAACACCCAGGGGAAGGTCCCTTCTGTCTTTTTCAGCTGCTTATCTACCCAGCGTGCAGTCAGCTAGCTAAGTTAGCATGCAGCTAGAAAGATAATTCTAAGCATAAAGGCATCTTTTCCTAAGTACCTGAACCCTTCATTTCCCTTTCTCTGTCCTAGAAACCGCATGAGTTCCCTGCCCGTACTCCAGACTTCCTCTTGGCTGGTGGTGTGGTTTAGCCCAGCAGGCAGCTAAACACCACACAGGCGTTCGCTCACTTCCCCCGCCCCCGCAGTGGGATGGGGGAGAGAACTGGAGAAAAAAAAAGTAAAACCCGTGGGTTGAGATAAAGACAGTTTAATAGGACAGAAAAGGAAGGGAAAATAATAACAATAATAATAATGATAAAATAATATACAAAATAAGTGATGCACAATGCAATTGCTCACCACCCGCCGACCGATACCCAGCCAGTTCCCAAGTAGCAATTGCCGCCCCCCCACCAACTGCCCCAGTTTATATACTGAGCATGACATCATACGGTATGGAATATTCTTTTGGCCAGTTTGGGTTAGCTGTCCTGGCTGTGCCTCCGCCCAGCTTCTCGCCGGCAGGGCATGGGAAGCTGAAAAGTCCTTGACTAAAGTAAGCACTACTTAGCAACAACTAAAACATCAGTGTGTTATCAACATTATTCTCATCCTAAATCCAAAACACAGCACTATACCAGCTACTAGGAAGAAAATTAACTCTGCCCCAGCTGAAACAAGGACAGCTGGCTAGCAGAAAGCCTGCTAGAAATCTGCAACTACTTGCAAGAGACTGGCAGCCCTAATTTAAACAGGCTTTGGAAAACGAAAATTTCTGTGTTCCTGATTTTTAGATATTTTTACTTTATATTGCTCATTTACCCATTCCCACCCACAATGGCAGCACATGACAAAACTCCTTAAGAACCTGTTAAAAACATAGGGCTTAGAGTTTAATTAAAGAAATAGCACAGGCAAGGGTGTTGAATTGTCAAAAAGAAGCACTTAGGATACTCACTTATTGAAATGTGAGTTTCATGTTTTAAAAATAAACATTCCTTTCACATTCTTATCAGGTTAGAAAAAGAAAAAGGAGGGGGAGAACATCAGCTGGCAGCCACAAGCAGTGCTATTAGAGCATTTCTACAGTGAGGAGCCCACAGGCTGAACCCTGTAAGGCTGTTCTCGCAGTGGTGCCCACAGACATTAATCTGGGGAAAACAAGAAGAATGAAAGAGGATGGAAAACATCTCGAAGATTATTCCTTTCTGTATTATCTCTTTTCAGAGATCACTGTGGTTCAAAAGAAAGGAAAACACTCAACAACTCCTGAGCTGTGCCATTTGACTAAGTGGACCTAGTACAGAATCTGCTACAAACCACTGACACATATTTTTTCTGTACTATCTCCTTCAAATAAAGCAGTGACTCTGCAATACTTTTAATATTTTAACTTATTAAAATTTTGCTTTCATTATTGTCTTTTATTATGGGTTTTGCAGGTGCACCAAAAAAGGCAGGGCTCCAGCTTTGGACTGAAAGCTTATGAGGCATCAATTGATCAAAATTCCTTGTTCCCCAACAAGCTCATTTCAGATAATGGAACTTACCAGACTTATATCAATAAAGATATCAGTGCTTGCCCTGGGCCTTTGCTAACCATGAAAAAAATCACTAAATATACAACAGTTGTAGCACCTCTGCCCATGACACTAATACACTTTTCCAACAAAAAGGGCATAGATACTGAACTAACAAAAAAGGAGCATTTGCTCATTAAAGCGTAGGTTGGTTTTCTACTACAACCATTACGTTGCATTCTTGTCAGGCTAGAAGGAAAAGGCAGGCAAAACCCAAATAAAATGAATCAGAATAGAACATCTACTCTGCTGATTATTTTAGAATTATTTTAACTGATTTTATTTAAATCTTAAATAATTTTTCATTTATTCCATGTGCCCCTAAGGTCTGACTGTATATTTACTTCTTTTTTTCATATTTCACACCCAGGACTTTTATCTTCCCAACACTGCATAATTTCTTTTTTCAGTCATAATCCTTTTTTCCTTGCCTCTGCTTGTGATCTTCGGACTCTTTCTCCTATTCAACCTCTTTCTCCCTCTTCTCCTTGACAGCCAGGAGAAGGTCAGAAATCTTTCCAGTATCATAAGCCTTTTGGTATTTCATCCACCTTGCAAAGGTCTGAGTCCACATCTGATTCAAAGAACTTTACCAATTGCCCAGCTTTATGGGCTAAGTTTGAAGAAAGCCAATAGATTCACCACATTTTCTTCAATTCCTCCATCTACCTGGTGCCAAGAGAGAAAGGGTGATGGGTAGTGAGGCCAGTTTTCAGCTCCTTCCTTTGTCTGGCTCATTTCTGCCTCTCCAGGTGCTGGCTCTGCTCTGAAGGACTTTGAAGGATCCACTCACTGCCATGACACCCACTGTAGCTTGTGGGTGTGCACAGGGTGCACATCATCCTCCTGGGGCTCCCTGTAGTAGCTTTTCCCTGGGAGCTTTGACTCTGCCTTGAGGCAGAGCTTGCAAGCACCTGCAATGGAGCTGTCTCAGGGCTTTCAGTGATCACACCTGTATTGTCCCTGGTTTTATCCAGATCACCTACCTCAACATGTTGTTCATTAAGAATACTTCTATTTTTTCTTGGTTTTACTGCAGTTTTTCCTGCATGGCATCTAAAACTACAGCAATCTCAGTAGTTCCCTGATTTCTTATTAAAAAGTGACACTGAGATAGCAAAAGGCTGCAGGCAGAGCTATACAGTATAAGAACACAGTGTTTCAGTCCCTGAAGTATACTTGTTTAGTGCTAGGCAGGCTCTTCTTGACAAACGTCGATTTCTGAGGTTTGGGTTAATCATGCAAAGGCAAGCAGCAAAATTAATCTTGCCCTAGGGCTGGTTACTCCTACCTAGAGTACTTATTTTATATTTCTGATTGTTTTATAAATGGTGGGGGGAGAGGAGGGGGGAAGGTATGTATCAGTATATACATATGAAAATCGCCTGGGTTAAAAAAAAAGGTCCTAATATATTAAAAAAAACATGTTGGGATGATTATATGCCCTGATGAATATACCCTACTGTGTGTGATGGCAGCTAAGCTTCCAGTTTTAGTTCATTCTTTGACTGCTTTATATGCCACCCATTGAGAAGTGAGTCTTGGGACTGATTCTCCTGCAGGGAAGGAAGATAAAATTTATGACAGAAAAGTGCTGAGCTACCAGAACAGGTGCCGGGTCCATTGGCATTTTCATAGTCCACTCTTTTCAGTATCTATTTAACATACTGGCTCCTACTGATACAGTTTCTAATCTGAAAAGCATTTATTCTTAAACCCTTTGGGTCTGAGAAGTAGTATTGTACCCATTTTCACAGGTGAGTGGAATGAGGCACACAGATTTTAAATTATTTGCCCAGGATCACAGAGGGAGTTCCTGCTCCTTTACGGTGTAAGTCTGAGCTAGAAAAGCTCTAGTCAATTTAATGACTTCTGAACTCTCAAACTCGTTGATGAACAAGCAAAGCAGGGAATGTGTTGGTAGCATCAGCCTGACGTGCGGTCACACGCATCACTAACGAGCACACGACTGGCAATGAGGTTACAACAGGCCACACTGACCACATCTTTTCTCTTGCAGTGCTCCCTGCCATATACATCAAGGCTTCACTGGTGGACAGAAATTCCAGGGCTAAGACAGGATAAAACCCATGTAACTACTGAAATCAAGGTAGTTGCACAACATAAAATGGGGCGAGACTATGAGGCCTCTGAAGCACCCTGCCGAGCGCACGTGTCCTGGAATTACACAGGCACCTTTCTGAGCAAGTCTGGGAAAAGGCAGGTTCAGCACAAGCTTGTTACTGCTTTCGTCCTGCTGCAGCTGGTGCAGCAAGCACACAGCTTAGAGCTGTTACAAGCAAAGGAAACAAACTGCAGCATAAAAGACAAGGCTGCTGCACCGCAGTTGTGCTTTGCTTACGTGGTGCTGGGCCGGATGCCTTTGGTTGGGAAGAGAGGCCTCTTGTGCCCCAGGAAGCATCCCTGGGACTTCTTACAGGGAACAATACCAGTCATTAGATATGAACAAGGACATCAGATTGAAAAGGTGTTTTGTCAAAGTGACACAAGGTCTCATTATGGCATTTGTTATTGGCCCTGGGAAGAAAAGCCCCAGGGCTGTGTTCTTGAATCCTCACTGTCCTCTGTGTTGGATAAAAGGCTTCTGTCTGCCCTGAGGATATAAACCCATCCCTTTTTAATATTGCAAATACAAGCTTTCTGGCTCTCTTTGAGATCCAGAGAGTCTCTAATGAAGAAGCTGAGGAATTTAATGTTCTTCCTTTTGGCTCTTGAGAGCACTTGCCCTCCATCATTATACACGTCACCTAGAACGTCACTTAGTAAACTTCCTAAGTATAGCTTAAATCCAAGACTGCTATAAGCATTGACAGCATAAATCAAGCCAGATAGAGGCTTTGTGCTAAATCCCAGCACAAGTTTTCAGAGGTAGCTCAGGGAGCCATTTCCAGGTGGGAGGAGATCAAGCTTAGCTGAGCCTTCCTCCAGTCCTTGGCTCCCAGGAAGAGTGGAGTGTCAAGTGAAGGATCAGGGTTGATGTCTGTAATTTAAGAGCAGGAGTTTTATAAATAAGAAGCCCTGTGTTGATTGTCTTGTCTGGGTAGATTGTGCTGGGATTTTTTTTCCTCTTCTCTCGTTTAAGCTTCACGAAGAGAAAGTAGCCAGTAGCTTTGCCATGCATGTCTGTGACATTTCAGATGTACAAACATCCTGTAATTATAAGACGAAAATCTGTGGAAGGTTAATGTGCTCACTTTCTAGCCCCAAAGCCTGTTACAAGGGAGCAAAATTGCTTCTTTTGTTACTGGAAGAAAGACAGCGTTTAATATTAAAACTAGTTTATTCTAAATCTGGTAGCTCCAAAAAGTCCTATTTGTACATAACTTGTTGATCTAATTTCTTTCAGTTGCCCGTTTCAGTGCATTTCTCTGTCTCATTAAGCTGTAAGAGACAACAACAACAAAAAATCACTTTAGTGAATTTACCATTTATCTATTTACAAATCAATGACGTCAAATTTCTCAGTGGCCCAATTTGTTAGTCAGCAAGAGTTTTGCTGAACCTAGCAATTGTCACTGATGTCTGCTAACATATTTAGATATTCGCCTTCCCTCATTTCTATCATTTTTGATAGATAACGTTTTATAATAGCTTTTAAACTGTCCCATCCCCTCCACTGTAGCATCTTCATTAACAACAGTCTACCAGCTTAAATATAGTGTATCTAATAACGCAGTCTTTGATATTCTCTGAGTACTTTAAATTTACAGTTTCTCCTTTCCTCTCCCTTCTCAGAGAAGAATATTGTATTTTGACCCATGTCTCCCATTTACGTCTCCTAAACTGCAATAGCTCTTGCCTTTTCACTGCTGTTTAAAATGTCCTCCAGGCCATCCATCATTTTAGGTCAGAGTGGCGCAGCGAGGGAGATGCAGCAGGGCTCTGCAACTGCACTGAATCCATTACAGTGCTGGGCCAGTCAATAGAAGCAGCAAAAAAACTGCAGCATAACAAACAGCAACCCACCAGATTGATTACAGCAATGGAGAATACTAATGTCTTAAATTAAATACATCTGACAGTATCCTCAGCTATTTCTCACATTTGATGCCAGGATGTACTTACCTTCAGCACAGGCCATAACAGCGTGCGGCATAATAACGGGGATGGAGGGAGCCCTGGTCCAAACAGGGGGAGAGGGGGAAAAGGGGGAGGAAGGGCTGTGCAGCCATTCAACTGTACAGCACAGACATCAATGTAGAAATATGTTTTGTGTCAGCTGATGTTAATGGAAAGAATAAAGCCTCCTTATCCCTGCTGGTAAATCTGTGTCTGGTTGTCACTTGGATTTCCTCAAAAAAATCAACACAGCGAATTCATCTGCCCTGTAGTTTGCATATGTCCCATGCATTTAACCTGTCATGACTAAGAAGTATGGACTCTTGAGATATTTACTCATCTTCCAACGGTTGCTACAATATGATGTATTTGAAGTCATGAAATGAGACAACTGGTCTTACTCAAATGTATTTCTAAAACACACAGCCTTTTCCGCAATGGTTATTTGCACTTTCTTAACCTCCAAACTAGTTTTGCTTTAATATACATAGCATTTGCTTGCATATATATGAGTATTTCTGTATACAGGCAATATTTCTGTATACTGGCTTAAGCATTCAGCCACTCATCTGATGAGTAAGCCCTGAGCTTTGGTGGTTCCAAACGTGTGAGTAGGAAACACAAGCCTGGCTCTTCCAAATTTGCTGAAAGTTTGTTCCATGGAGTCAGAAAGGGATTGATTGTGGTGCTACTGAAAATGACATCAAAACTGTTACTATCATTGAAAAGCTTTCCATTTATCTTTTACATGTTGTAATAGGTTTTTTCCCTTAAGATTAGGGGACAGTTACTAAATTTGATGTCCAGTTGATGTACTTACCCCTATGTGATAGGAAGTTGTCTGTTTAAGGTTTTGCGATTTGCTACAGCTCTAACAAGACAATATTCTTATTCTTCCTACACAGAATGAGGAAAATAGGCGTATTATTTGAACAGTAATCTTACTCCTCCATATATCTAGATCATCTCCTGTTTATCTTTCATGCCTATTTGTACTTGGATAATATAGGACCAGATTCTGGCTGCCTAATCAGTTTGAGTGGGATGCTGTTTTCCTAGTAGTTTCATCAAAATAAATGAATCTACCAGAGAACTAAGTGCTAAAGAATAAGAGTAGCTAAAGCACATTCTCATCCATCATTCACATTTTATGAAAGCAGAAGCTAAAAATTCAGTAGGAATCACTGGGGAGAGAAGAACAAAACACCTATATAAATGAGTACAGAGCTGGCCTTGTCTGTACATTTTCTTTTCTGCGTAAGCTTGGTTATTTTGGTTGCAGTTGTGGAGATAGAGATTGAGGAGCAGACAGGTGTACTTTATGAAAAAAAAAAAATCCTCTTTGTTTGCAAAATCAATTTATTTTAAGTTGGTGGATAATTTCTCTTGAAAACTGAATTTGATTAAGGTTTATGCTTGGGCTTTAAATTCTACTAGTGCGATAAGGAGGTGTATGTACTTGTGCAAAATCTGGTAGCAAAGTCCTGTGAGCCACTACCATATTTTTAAAGAACATGCTTTTCTGCAGCAGCAGGATGCCTCATGAAGCCATGATACAAAGTAAGGATGCCTGTTGCTAAGTACGTATCTCAAGTGTTAGAACCGAGGGACTAAATATTTTGAAGAAAGAACAGGAAAGTGGGATTGGTTGTTGCAACGATTATGATACTTTTGCTCAGTTTGGATGAGATTCATCTCACCTAATTTTGGCACTCTTATTAAGCTTGAGCTAGTCATATAGAAGCTCTTTTCCCTCTCAGGAGAGGAAAGCCTTTAAAATATAGTTCATATTCTAAGGTACGTAGTGTTAATTATTCTTTGGTGGAGCCTTTCTCCTTTTATTGGCTATACAATAGAATTGGCTACACAAACCTAATTTAGTTTAGGCTAAATGAGTAACATCTAGATGGTTAAAGTCAGTTGAGATGACTCCCACCCTGTTAGATGCTTAGTGGGTGAACTATGTGTTTTAAAAAGGAAAATACTGAAAGGACTGAAGAACTGTAGATGCTTTTTCTCTATTTGAAAAGACTAAAACCAATGACCTAGCAAAACATAAACTAGTTAGTCTGTCATCACTCACAAGTAAAATTATAACACAGTTAACAAAAAATTCAACTACCGAATAATATTACAATATGTGATTACAGTGCTCTAAATGCAATTACAGTGAGTCAAAATGGGGATTTAAAGAAGATAGGTCTTGTCATACAAACCTGTTTCTTTTTCCTTTGAGAAAATTACAGGGCTAACTGATAAAGACTACTGTGCTGTTATTGTTCCAGGTTTTCATAAGCACCACTTATTACCACATGATACTTCAAATAAAAATCCCTCACTGCATTAGGCAACACCACATTTGCATCAAAAACTTAACGGGTCATTAACAGATCTTTAACAGTAGTTGTTAATGGGCAGACGCAAACATTTTACTAGTATGTCGGTGTAGGGATGAGCTCTTGGACCAAATCTAGCATTTTTAGAAGAGAATTAGATTGATATCAAGCCTGGGGTTCTCTCCACGAATCAGGTCCTACCTTCACAAGAACTTTAGGTTTTGGTAGGACCCTCCTTTCCTTCATCTCTACCAGGAGTTAGAGAGTCCTAAGCATTGTGCTAAAGTCCTCGGGCTGGCTACAACGTATATAAAAGTGGCCTTTAATAGTCTCTAAAGAAAACAAGATCAGACTGACTGATCCCACCAGTAACATCTGGTGGGGTGGGGGGTGGGGGCATCTGTGAAATTTTTGTAACCTACTATATATCCATCAGAGCAAAGAGAGAGACTGGTCCCCTCAGCAATGGCACTGTTGATGTATGAAATTCAGAAGATAGATAATGTATCAGAGATGGCAACCACCCTATATAGGTTCCTCCATTTGTATTATTCCTCCATATGGTCACATTCTCATAAAGACTGGTAGCAGAACTCACAGGGGCAGATCTGAGGATTTTTCTCTATATTATCTTAAACTGACTAGGTTTCCAGATAAAAACTAGAAACTCACTGCAGTTACACCAGATGCAACCACTAACTTGTTATTATCATTTATTTGACCTGTGTAAATCATCGGCATTTATAAGGAGTTTGACACTATGGTACATAAGTATGCCGTGTATGGCAGACACTTCTCTGCTGTTCTGCAATTAAACACAGCTGCTAATCTCAGTACCATCTCCTGGCTTGCTAGGTTGAATCTTGGCTGTGAACTCAGAACAAAAGACTGACTCATTTAAATATGTTTCTTCCACTAAGTAGAAAGGCTCAGCTATACTTATCATATCTAGGAACATAGTTGACATTAGGTGCTCACCCCCATTAGCTACTTGTTTGCTCACTAGGTACAAAATAACTTTTCTTGTCAGTAACTCGTCTGAATGCATCCCACAACTCTTTTGGCAGTGAGGGAAATATGTATTTTTATCACACATCTCATCTCACTGACTACTTTCCTTCTTTCCTGAGTATCTTTGTGAGCTCTGCTTTTCCTTTCATAAGCTGCTACACATGTTGTTCTTAGTCTGTCTTTGTCTGTGTCTTCCTTACTTAGCCTAGCCTACAGTATACTGTGCCTGTCAAGAGCTGGCACAGCATCTGTAGAAAACAATCAAATTGCTATGTTGATGCTGTTGAAAGAACTGATTAAATTTACACCATTTACTTGTCCTGGTGCTCTCATTCTAACCTTCGTCAAATGGAAATAGTTTGTATAATTTCTGTTCACACAGTAATCTTACTGCTGGGTTTTGTTCTCATTGCATTTTTTATCAGGCAGATGGAATTCTGAGCCCTTTTTGTTCTCATTAAAATTTATTAGATGAATGGATTAATTGTGTGCCAGTGTCTAGTCTCTTACGATCTTTGCAGGAAGAATCAGCCCACATCTCTCTGAACAAGGAGGGGTAAGCTGTTGTTGGGTATTACGGTTGGTTTTTTTGTAACTTAATTTCTGAAGAATGTCATGGGTTTCAAAATAATGAGCATTTTCCCCCAGGCAACGTCTTCTTGGGTGGGGGACATGTCACATCTGGCTGTCACAGTCACCATGTATTACTCCACAACATGGAACATGACACGACCAAGCAACTGGTGGTAGCATGTTACACAGGAAATCTGGGGAAAGAAACACTTCCTCTGGGTGCACTTGAGCAAAGCTTTTCCTGTCCCTTAGATCTGAAGTATATGTTCCCTAGAAAGGAATAAGTGTCTAACATAAAAACAATAAAAACACCAAGGTGCACTAGTAGATTCTGCAATTCAGTTTGCCCAAAAGATTTATTTTGGACTGAGGAAATAAATAAAACATTGTTCTTTTTTTTCTTCTTCTTTTTTTTTTCTAATTCAGGAACTAAAAGTTTTGTTAAAGGAGAATATAAAAAGTGCGCTCATTGAAATGCAGATTTGAGAAAACCGTCAAGAATCTCAGCCTCTTATTTTGTAAATATACACAAAACCTAGGCACTCACCCATTTTTTCTTAACTGTATTTTAAACCATAACTATAGTAATAGGCTTCAAGAAATGTCTGCATTGACATTTCTGTCTGCCAGAGAAGAGGCAATGGATGGTAATGGTCTTATGCTACATCTGAGTAAGTCACTCAAGATTTCTTTGATAGTCAGTGGAGAGTCATCGCTCCCTAAAGCAGGTATTTAAAACCGGTCTGGTGATTCATACCCTGGAAGTGCCTAGGTTTCTTCTTGACTAGAAAGGGATAGCTGAAAGGTATAGGTAAAATGAAGCTATATATAAAGTCAGGTGAGATGGATCCCACCACAGGGTATTACTATGACCTGAACTCATTCCAGAAAAGACGAGGGAAATTTTACCTTCACACATGTTACCATGCACACACAGAAATCTAGGAGCCAAACTTAACCTCTTGCTCCTTTACTGAGCCTAGCATATTAAAATCCTAGTTTCGGTGAGAATTGCTGGGAGTTTTATCAAACTGAAGAGAAAATGCTGAAGGCAAAAGAGGGAAAAATACATTTTTCCATTTTTATTCTGCATTTCATCTCAAGGTAGAAATCCTAGTTGGAGTTAAGCTTTAGCATGCGATTAGTTTTGGAGAAGGCAAGGCAAAGCTTATACCTAAATTGGAGCTTATATCTAAACACTGTTAAGGAAAGCCTTTGCTTTGGATTGACATAAATTTAGGATTCAGAGTGCTTAGAAAGAGCATCACTTCCAGCAAAGCAGCTCTCAGGGAAGTAGTTTTCTATATAGGCTTATGTCACAGACATAAGCAATTTTACAACTTTGAAATAAATATACGATGATCCCCATTAGACTCCAGTGTATACCTATGACTTGTTCAATGGATCATTGCTTTCTGTGTTCTTGCCAAAATCTCTACTCCACTTGCTTCCAAACTTCCTCACCTACAAATACCACATACACCTAATCCTGGAATGTTGTTCAGACCTTCCCATCATGTTGGTGTATCATTGTCTTGGAGTCTACACGGCTGTAGAGTGTCTTCTCCTGTGTGGGTTTCTCCTGTGGCATCCTGGAACATGTATAAATGTCCCTTTGTTGGCCTTGGCATTTAGTGTACTACTCACCAGCAAAAGCTGCAGGAGGAACCTCAAAGCCTACCACGGGAGTCACGGCAGGTCAGATACCTCCAAAGAAAGACCCACACGAGGCAGCGCATTGCTTAGAAAGCTGCCTTAGCCAGCAGCAAGAAATGGTGGCTGCCAGACAGCACCTGAAATCATGCACCTCCTCAGGCCTCTTTATGAGGAAGGAGCCGTGTCTGCTCAGGATCCACAGGGCAGTGTCTGGCTTCAGCCTCTGTGCCTCAAGGCTCTGGGGTCAGCTCCTCTGGCAGCGTCCAGGGATCCAAACCCCTGTCGCTTACTCTGAAGGAGCAGCTCTACCCTCTGGCTATCAGAGAACCTGGCTGGAAATACTCACCACCTGCCTCTGAAGCCAGCGTAGCAAGTCCCACGAGCCTCGGGGCTGGCTGGACAGGAGTTGCAATTCGCAGCAACGCTAGTGGGGTTAGTGGCCTCACTGGCCAGGGTGTAGTCCCATAGACTCCGAGCAAGAAGAGCAGGGCACGTCCAGTGATGCCAAGCAGGGTCAACCAAGAATGCTCCAAGGCTGCACAGCTGCACCACATCAGCACCGGCCCTGAGCTAACTCCAAAAAACCCCCAGAGGTCAAGGATGCGCTCGGGGCCCTAACAAGGCAGTGACAAAGAATACCATTTTCATCCTTGTTTCATACAGAAGTGCATCAATCCTGCAACCTGCTCCAAGTACCCGTGTCTTTCACTGCACATGGTCCCTTCCCAGCTGCCATTTTCACAGGGATGCAGGCACAGAAGCAGCCCCAGCACAAGAGGGCCATGCCCTCCACCTACGCACCTTCACATCAGAGGAGCTAGAGAGAAGGTGCTCCCTGAGGGGCAGCAATTGTTGGGTCAGATGCCAGCACTGCAAAGGAAAACCAAAAAATGAGGACTAATAAAAGAGCTAAAATTCTTCCTGCCCCACAGTGAATCATGTCTGGACCATGTTCTCTCAAGATTCCCTGGCCTCAGTGAGTTCCTTCATGATCCCATGAAATATAGAAGATGATGTAAAATAAGAATTTAATAGAGAAGCACTATCCCAGTATGATCCTAATCTCAGCAATTTAGCAGGCAAAATGCATACATTGGGAAGGAGTGGTATCATAATTTGTCTTAATTAATACTGTCTCCAGGCTGCAACTGAGTAATAATTAAATGCAAAAAATCTCCCTTTGTGTAATGCTAGGGTTAATATTTTATGCACGGTAGGAGTGAAGAAGGAACAGAATGATATTATTTGTCTGCCAAGTCAGACAAAATTGATCTATGCAGAATATTCTATATGTAAAGAAACACGTTGCTCACTAGAGGTTAAAAAAAGGACTCACGTCATTAGAATACTAGAAATAACCTAATTTGTATCATAGATCATGTCACCGTAATTATAATATTTTTGAAAGGTACATAATATAGTCTTGTTCTCTGTCTTAGGGATTTTTTTTTTTTACTTACTGTCACTAGTGGGCACATATTCCATGTTATGCTCCTGTAGCTTCAAATAAAATGGATGGCTAATACTGCATAGAGCTATTTAACAAGATTTAAAACATTTAACTACATCTATGTCAGAAGCAGTCTGAATAGAAGAATTTACTGTGAATAAGATGAATCCCTGCCAATATTAGCAAGTCTTAAAGCATTTCTGTTTTCAATAAAATTACTGTGTCACCTTAAAAAAATCACCTTCTGAAGGGAAACTTTCTGAAATCTCAGATGCCCGTGTCTCCTGGCCCCTACCGTCTTCCCATGCGCACTTTCCTGACCTCTGCTAAAGCCTGCCTTGTGTCCTGTATCCATCAATTATAATGATAGCTGTCCCCATTTTATACTGTATCTAGCAACCAGAGTGAATCCTGTTCTGAAGTAACTAATGCCACCATGAGTTCAGTGTCTGTGCCCCTCAAGGTCTTAGCCTCTGCAGTGAAGGGATTCTTCACGAACGGTGCCTTGGCAGCTTTCTTCCATATGGACAGTTTGCTTTGAAAATACCATGAATAGGTGAACTCCTTTTTTTTTTCCCTCCTAGACATGCTGCTAGATTTTTAGGAATGCAACTATCATCCCACCTTTTTCAAAATCTGGTCCCTCACATCTACATACTTACCTCCTTATTTAACTTAGCATTTTGCTGCAGTTTACATGGCTTGTTCAGCAAAAGCTCAGCATTTCGCCTGTCCCTTTGCACTAAATTGTGCCTGCCATGGAGCCATGAATTCTGTGATTCATTGTGCTCAACTACAGTGTAAGCTGACTTCGTAGTTGAGCACAATGCTTTGCATTTGTAAAATAACCTCAGGATTGTTTCATTTGGCACTCGAGAGAGATAAGAAGGGCACACTGCATAAGGGGGAGAAAGACTTCGACCTGCAGCTACTCTGATACTTATCTCTGTGTAGCCATTGAAGTGTTACTAATGTATGTTTCTTGTTTCTCAGCAGTAAAAGAAAATACATCCTGAAACACTCACATTCCATAATCGAAAATTACATGTATTTTGGAGGTGCAGTGACACTCTCGGCCTTGGAAGAGGTATGTAACTCCTGCATCTCCAGCCTGGTAGCACACTGGCTCCTCTTCTGGAATAGGGTTATCACAGGATGGAAGTTTGGGGAGTACTGCAACAATCATGCACTATTACAGTGCGCTCACGTCTTGCAAAGTTACGCTGTGCTAACGTGCAAATTACTAGCCAAATGGGATTTTCAGGAAGACATCTGTAATTACCATATACAGCGCAAAGATAACTGCACTTATTTTGGCTTTGAACCAACAAGGTATTTAATCACATTTATTTCTGAGCATGAGACTGGAATAATGAATTTCAAGTGAAAAGATAAGGAAATACTTAACCGCTTTGTTAGACCAGGGCTATGAATTGCACTATAAATTAGTGCTAAGGAAATAATCATGCCTTTACATGTGATAACTCAAGTAAGGGCAAAAGAACTGGTCAAGGAATGGGGTCTTAGGGAAAGAAGCTCAATAGTGGAAAGAGAGAAGGGGTGGACAACCTATGGGAATATATGGACATCTCAAAATGGTTGACTAAGGTTTCTGTGCAATGGTCTGATCCCATTCAAATCTGCCAATAATTGATGACTACACCCTTCATGCACAAAAGAAATCTCTGAAGATTTGCAGGATTACAAGGTTAAAGACAAGGCTCTAACCCAGGTGTAGCATACCCTGTGGAGCCACTCACCCTCTTGAAAACATGCAATCCTAGAGCAGATCCTCAGTTGATATAAAATGATATGCTTCTGAAGCAGGATCAACTCACACCATCCAGGAATCTGCAGTGGAGGTCAATAAAGCTGGGAAAAAAAAAGTGGTGGAGACAATAACAGAAGACTTTGTCCCAAGAGAACTTTAACATCATAGCTCTAAAAGAAAATTTATGGATAGGTACATGTGCAGTAACACAGACAGCAAGTAAACAAACAAACAAAAAAAAAACAAACAAAAAAGTGCAGGTTGCTGAAATATTTGTGTAAGACATTACAATACCCTCAGGAGGTATTTGCAATATCATTGAAGTTGAACAGGTAATCTGAGAACTTCCACTCACACACCTGCTGGAAGAGGGACTAAAAACCAGAAGAACTCAATTTTGATTAGGGTGCTCCTACATTAGCAAAGAATTTGGTATTGTCTTCCTTGTGCACCCAAATTGCTTACAGCATCAGAAATACTAACATAAGAGCCTTCGTTTTCATCTTAGCTGCTTTTCATTACCCGAGGTAATGAAAACCCAATTGAAAACTATAATGGAGCGTACCAGGAAGGTGGGAAAGGATGCATAAAATTTTGCTTATTTTAGATTAGTAGCTAATATCCAAGCAGCCCGAGAGAGAGATGGAGAAAGATGTCATCTTCTGTTTTCCTTCTGTGTCTCAAAACCCATCTATCACCTGTGATCAAGTTATAAAACTGCTCTTCTTAATGACTTAACAGACAGAAAAAAATTCCACTCCCACACACGTCGTCTGTGGTAAAAAGCCTGCATAACTCGTGTCATTGTGTTTTGGCATATAAAGAAGAAATTATATCCTATCTTTATTATGAATGCTGGATTCTGTGATATTCTGCTGATATTATTCTATAAAAGTAGTTTTTCAGTATTGCTGAAAATATCCTGTAGTAGTTAACCAATTATAAATATTTAAAATCTCTCACTGACATTCTGGAACAGCCAAATCTCACTAATTAGCACTAATGATCAGGGGGATCAAATTAGTGAATAACAGAATAAATACATGAACAAAGCAAGGTAATATATCAACAAAAGTTGTTTGTTAATTTATTTGTTGAGAACAGTTTCGTTTCTTACGCAATGATTTATGATTAGAATCAAGTAGAATTCTTTTTTATTACTTTGGCAAAATACTTTCACGGTGGCAAATGCCAGTCTGTTAAAACTGAGACATCCTCTAGTAACATGTGAACACAAGAAAAACATTTACAGAGAAAAAATGTACACCTCCCTAGTTCTTTGGCATCCTACCAAAGGTTAGACTGCCCTGTGCGAACTAGTGTTATGCAGAAACACTGGGTCTATCTCCAGATAAACTGGCATTCCCATACAGCAGAATTCGGTGTTTTCCAGATATTAGCTTCGGTCCCAGATGCAGTACCCACCTCATGTTTGCAAAAACCTCTGCTCATGTGAGTTAGCCCAGCCAATGCTGAGTGCATTACCCGTAGTCCTTTGGGGTCCCAACCTGGCTGGTTCAGAATGGCCTTGTGCCATACAGTTGCATGCCCAGAGACAACCAGCAGCCTGGCAGCCCTCGTTCAGGACTCCAGCAGAGATTCGTGAAGGCCTGGGAGCCCCTTCTGCATCCTCTTGCTATAAGTATGTATGTATAGTGATGGCAGGATTCCCCCATCTCCATGCTGGCCCCATATACTGTCCCTAGAGCTGATCTGGACTGCTCCATTCACTCTAAAATTAGCAGAGCAACTCATTTCCATTTTTCTAAACTAAAATTTTAGTTTAGAATCCTTTTTCCATAGCAACTGTTTAAAATCCACAGTTTTTTTAATTCCTAAAATAATAGAATTTCAGGAATTGCAGTGCATGATATGTTATAATGATAATGGTACACCTAAGCCCTAAAACTCAAACTAAAACTTACCATTGTAGAAAACCTGAATTTTCTTAATGTGCCTGTGGTCTAAAATTGCTCCCTTAGGAGTGATCTCTAACTTTACCAGCTGGACAGTGAAGGATCTATTGGAGCGCACAACAGCTCCCATCTGGCATCAGGCATCTGTGTTACCTTTCACACAGGGTAATTACTGGAAATACATCTTCCAGATGGATTTGAATACGAAAGGAATATAGAATAAAACTCACTTTTATGTAAAAATTATTATTTATGCAAAGTGCAAGTTAGTAAAATTTCGCTTTAACACTTCTTCCCAAAATATTATTGCTAATCTGGCGTAATAGTGAAAAGGCAAAATAGAGACTGTACATATGAAAATAGTAAGACAAAAGCTGCTAATTAAATACAAATGTTGAGCTGCTACGATCACCATGTAACTCTCTGTACAGGAAGTGCACCACTGAATTTACCTGCTCTTCTAGCAGCTCTATCATTTGGCTGATTTACAGCCAAAAAGGGGAAATTGACAGTGGAAGTTGTGCCCATGGAAGCTAACAGAAAGATAACTGGGGGATGTCTACACAGATGGACAGGGACTGTCCACAGCTTCTCTCTCCCATGCCCTAGCACTGAGCCACGAACAGCTTCACGCCAGGAACCAAACAGCTGTATCTGTAAAACAGCAAGCTGTGGGCAGCAGGAGCAGACACGGCTGTGCCGCTCTAGACAGGAATGGGGCCCCGGCCTGGCTTGGCTTGCACCTCCTGCCAGGGATTTCTCTGCTGGGTGACAGCACCATGTCAGCAAAAGCTGCGGCGCCTTGCCCGGGCTCACAGCTCACCCAGTGGCACTCCCCAGCCTGAGAAAAGAGCTCCTATGCATGGCAGGGATGCATAGCACTCCAGCAGAGATGAATTAGCGCACTTGAGCCTCAACCTCCTCTCTCCTATATTATAGGGGGCATATGCACAGACTGTAAATAAACGAATTCACCAGGGAAATTACTTTCTGTGTCACTAACTTTTCTACAGCCTCTCCTTCCACAGGCCTGAGAAGACTGGTACCAAGCAAACAGGCAAAAATAATTAACCTCTCTGCCCTTCCAATTGATCAGCTGTGACCATCCTCCCTTTTTTCTGGCTAGGAGAAATAGGTTTGTGAAACGGCTTTTCTATAGTTTACCACTGGTCACTGCATGGGAAATTATGAGATCTACTGATGCAGAAAGAGCTTATAATTAACTATCTCAGATGTTCAAAAAGCTGAGCTAAAGGGTCAGAGATGAGATCTCAGTCCTTACCACATGTCCAGGGAAAATGACCCAGCTCAGTGACAGAGCCCAGCCTCCTGCTGGCAACAGTCCACTCTAGAAGGATTTAACCCTTAGACATTAAAGTATTTTGCATGTAGAAATTCTGTTGCAATGCTCCAATGAAACAATTTGAACAAATGCAGGTTTGCCCTTCTAGTCACCCAGCCACAGAGCTTTATAGATATTCACAGGTGACATGTGATGCAGCTCCCAGAACAGCCATCTGCCTCTAAGCACCTGTTAACATTATTTATTAAAGTGGGTGTGGAACTGGTTCCAAACTTGTGTTACAAATAATCCTCTCAAGTTAACTCAGTTCTCTCTGTACACGAAAAAAGACATGGGTATCTTTGTTCCAAACCTTCTGTAGATTTTGACCCATGATTTGTGGAAATGGTTGGGAAGTGTTTTGCAGTAAATGAGTGTTTCATACGAAAGTCAATGCTCTTTCTTTGACAGTTCTGTGCTATGCCCTACGCTGATCTGCTGTATCTCTATTTTTCCTCATAATTATAAAACCAACAAGAACAATAGCTCCATTCTTCCAATGCTGACATAGGAGTTCTTGTAACTCTTCCATCCCCCGTTTTTAGCCAGAGAAAAGGAAGAAGAGATCAGAGGTCATAGACACTGCTGTGATGCCAGTGGGGTCTTGCTCAGTGATGTCACATACCTCACAGGCAGTGACAACACTGAGGGTCTTTTGGAGGGGGATAGGGGGGCTGCTGAAGTGAAGGGGGAAGTGGAGCCTCGCTGGGGTTCGTGGGTGGCACTGCTTTCTGGAAGCAGAAGGGGTGACCACAGCAACTGAGAGGTTTAGTCATCACCAGGTGACCAAGGAGATTGTTTTCCTGCAGGTGTATCAGAGGCACCATCTGCAGATCTGAGGGAGGCGGCCTTAGAGAAAGAGATGAGGGGAGTGCTTATTCGGAGCATTTGGTATCTAGGTTGTGTGGTTGCGTGTCAACCATTTCCCAAACTATCCCAATGAAAACAGGACAGGTGGCCTCCCTACTAGATCCCAGAGGCTGTGGGGGCCAGAGTAACCACACTGGTTACCCCTGCTGGCTCCATGGACAATCACTGTTTCTACTCTGCTATTGACTGGCCTGGGTATTTTAAGTCCTGTTTGTCTCCAACTGAGTTTCGAAGCCTACAGTCAGCCTGCACCCAACTGCTCTGTGCCTGAGGTGTCTGGGGTTTTACTTCAAAAGTGGCCAACCCTGAAGAAGATAGGCTGTTGTTCCTTTAAAATTCAGAACGGTTTTGCCCCAGGTGGAAACACAAACTTATTGTTCCTCATCTTTACAATTAAGACTGATCCAAATGACTAACATTTTACAACTGTATTTATTGGTCTCTTTTAAATATTTTTCTCTTGAGACCTTCGTATCTAATTTCCTCTCTTCCAGTCTCTCTCTCTTCATGCCTGTTTTTGGCTGCTCTCTTTAGACCTGTGAAGCTTGTAAGTCATTTGTGTTGCCACCCAGTTGAACTTGAACAAACGATGTACAAGGTAAGATGGAGTCCTGTGGCGGTGTGCTCCCCGCCTCCCGCCCCTGCATAAGCAGTAACCACCAGTGGGGATCATGATGGCTACATCTAGCTTATGCTGGACTTTGGGGACAGATGGCAACACAGTAGCCAAGGGCTGTCTGGAGCAGTGACCCAAACATCTTGCTGGTATGCAAATATGACTAAGTCCATCATTTTACTCTATAAATAGTGGACAGCCCAGGGCCTGTTGAGCTCTCCTGCACGGCACCAGGGTGCACGCCAGGATGTCCTGTAGAGTAGGGACGCCTCTTAAGGTTACTCCTCGAGGTTGAGAGATTCCTTGCCGCAACAGATGATAGTCAGTAAGTGACTAATAGCATGCTAAACTTTGACATCTCAGCTAAGTGATAAAAAGGATTGATTGCGCATGTATAATCCTTTAGACATAAACCATTGACCAAGTCTAGGACTAGGATTGGATCCAATCGCACCTAGACTCCTCTCCGTGAAGTTTAGAGAGCAAGGGGGTCCTTTCTGAACCTCATGACTCAACGGGAAGGTCTCCCTGACGGTTTTGTCTGACCCTGTCCTTGATGCAGTAAATAATCAAGTGTACCTTGCCATCGAATCTTGTTAAACCGCTGTCGCATTTACCATTGAACTTTGTTAACTCACTGTTTTATATCAATAAAATATATTGGTACTTCTCTCTTGCGAGTGAATTGCACTCTCACTCTATTTGCAACAAATCTAGTATTACTAATCTTAAATAATCTGCTGTATACCTAGTTATCCAGCCATAAACAGTTACTCCAGAGCTGTTTGACAGACGTAGCACAATTAGTAGTTCAGTGGTAGATCATAGTCACTGGGGACCTGTGCAAAAAAATGCATCAGGAAGAAATCATTAAACTTGTATACTCTACCAAGGCTTACATATTTTACTTCTGTGAGAAAGGAGAAGTGGCCAACCAAGTAAAAACATGAGAAATACTAAGGTGCATTAAGCTGATGCTAAATAATATGGAAATCTAGTGGTTCTTCAGTAGACATGGAGGTTCACCCACAGCTGGAGCTCACCAGAACTTCAGAAAATAAACAGATGCACAATATACAAACAAAAATCTCAAGTGGGAACTGGAGGAATTCAGCTACCTAGCTAGCGTTCCTATTGCTGGGGTGGGACGTGACTAAGGCAAAGCCTCTTGCAGACAAAGTGCTGAATGAAGCAAACAACTCTCCTTAGAGCAGAGTGACAATAACACTGACATTCTTCTTTTTACTGTGGTCAAGCCTGGAGACATATTACTGATATCAAGTAGGATCAAGCCTGAGGGTAGGAAAATAAAATGTGTCACATTTCGCTGAAAAGATTGTTTCTTTAAAAAAAAAGAAGTAACGTATCCATAACATCTTTCCTTGAGAACAAACACAAGCAGCCTGGTGAAAAGGCTAACAGCCATCAGATACCTGGGAACAGCACCAGAATTCACTACTGACCCACTCTCTGTCGCACATAGCTGCTAGGTGCGGAGGAGAGCCTTTTGACATGTGATACTACTCTAAGATGGTTATGTTATCTGTGTTAAAGAAGGCACTTCAACTATCCCTCTTTGGCTTTTACATAAGAAAAAATACTTCTTTCTCTCCCCCTTTCTCCCCACTTGGAACAAGGAGAAAAATGATTCTTTTCTGGATTTGATCCTTGCTGAATTAGAATTAATTATTACAACACTGAATTTGGTTTTTTGTTTGTTTTTTGTTTGTTTTCTGTATAATCAAAAAAGGAGGGGAGATTTTTCTGAAGTAGTCTACAACCACAATTCGTCTGAAAACAAACAAGGTTTATATTCCAAAGCTAGCTACACATTTTAAATAGCCTATCAATTGTATTTTATATACATACTTCTCAACTATATATGTGCATATGTATTATGCATATAAAGCAAGCCACAAATAGTTCAAGGTGTATACAATAGACCAGTGTAATTTGAAATGTATAGCAACAATGTATAGCAAGGAAAGCTCCAGTCTTTGTAACAGAGAAGAAAATGATTGATTTGTAATTAATTACTTTAAAATCTTGTTAGTAGAAACTAACCAGACAAAAAAGTATATACATGGCATAACAGTGGTACCCAGAGACGGAACAAAGAAATGCACCCAGTTATTTCACATAATTTATAAAATATTTTTCTTAGACAATATTTTCATTACCAAAATTCATACCCTGTATTTTCTGTCTTTCATTAACATAACATTATTTAGAGTTATCTGCAAATACAGTAATCACTGTTTTTAAAAACCTGATGCTGAAAAATAAATTTAACCTACACTTTCCAGTTTGTATACTGCATGCATGATTCTTTTGTTATCTGCCTTCTAATTACATTGATAAAATGTAATGGCCAATTGCAATCCTGCATTTTGGGGAAATGTTGCACTTTCATTAGACACCTTAGTATTCATTGCTTATTTACCTCTTACTCTAGTTAGTGAAAAGATAGTTGTCCTTCCAATAATTACTGGTAGGCCAATAAAATTACAAATGTCCATTTTTCCTGTAGTTATGGGTTAGACTTGTATAGGGAAAAAACCTAAATTATTATAATTGTACAATAGCAGTGGTGTACAAGTGCAATGGCTTTTGCAGCGAGCTCTGTACAGACATAGCAAGCCAGTTTGCTATTTAAATACGAGATGAGAAACAACAAGTGGTTATAGTAAGTGAAAAGATGGGGAAAGGTGGTAACAAAGAGCTAAATGCATTCAGCACCTTATTCAATACCAAAAAAACCAAACACCAAATAAAACAGAGTAACTGTCTAGTTTTGAGAATACCAAATACAGCCAGCTGAGCACCAGCCACAGAAGAAGGGTTGTTTTACTATTTCTAGCTACTTATTTTAATTTGTAACAAAAAAAAACTCTCTTCAAGAAAAGAATTTTCCACTTCTTTATATCACTCCTACAGGTATGTGACAGTTTCCCAGCTTCTCTCAGATACTTAAAGGATCATTATCACAGTCAATGGCAAGGAATGAAGGCTGAGGCTTAAACCAAAACAAGGTTTAATGGTTAAATGAGTCTTTTACTTTCTTTCTATGACCTTATAATTTTAAACTAAGCAGCTTGAAAATTATTTATAAGGGAAGATTATTTTAAGAGTATTGTAAACCAATTTCCTTGGACAGGAGAAGAAACTGAAGTTGAATTGCAAAAACCCCAAAAAATTTAAACATTGTACACATAGAGGCTTTGATACAACAGAATAATGCTTTAGTGGGACAGGAAAACTTTCAAACATAAGGTGGAGGTGAAAGAATATCAGTCGTTAATCAGATCACACCACTTAAAGGAAAGGGCTCTGCCCCCAGCTTGGCATACTATGTAACCATGTCCTACAGTAAATAAAATAGGGCAGATGATCTGGAGCAGGCAATTTGGCTTAATTACTGGGACTATTTCTGTGGATAAATATGTAACATTTATGTTTGTTGGGTTCATTATGTATTGATGTAGTGGATACAGTTTGTTAAGATTCTTAAAAGTTAGGTAACTAGCAGGTGTTGTGTCTGTAGGTATGCGGATAAATTGTATATCTTGGAAGCATTGTTAAGAAAGGAACAGTGAAGAGACATGAGATTCTTTGGTTGAAATTATGTACATGGGTTAGGAATGCTTTATGAATAGATAGACTGCACATTCAGTAAATAAAAGAACCTTGAAACTTGGTACTCTACATAAATTAGATAGAGAAGGTAAACTTGCAGGGTAGATAGGGAAGGTATACTGGAATAAGCTAGCTTGTTACAAGTGAAAAGCATGTAAACCAAGCCAAGGGATAGACGGAGCATGCGTAAAGACTGAGTTCAACCAGAGGGCACTGTGATGAAGACTATCGATGACCACCAGAGGACCCAAAAGACCAACGACGAGCACAAGGGCACATGCGTCAGAGACTTTTGCGTATGTTAATGAATTCTGGGAAATGACATGAGTATTTAGATTATTTCTCAGAAATGTAATGAATATGTATACTCTAATTGTATTTAACCCCTATGGTTAAGTAATTTGGCACACACACTAGGTGGAGCGATCTCCTGTGCGTCCAGCGCTGCAATAAAGAATACCTACTTTCTAGTACAGAGTCTTAGAGAGTTTGTTAGGAACTTCTTCGTTTCAGTATTAGCACATTAAGTCTTTGACTTACTATGAAAAAATTAGTATCTCAATAATAAAATACACGTTCGAGATATCTTTGCTATTGGTGTTCTTTTTCTTTCTTTCTTTGCTAGCCTTCTTAAAATTCAGCTTAAGCTATTGTCTTGCAGTAATAGATTTTTAGAAATAAAATGCTTGTCCCAAGAAGGAGCATGGAAAAGACATGAATTCTTTACATTGTACAGCATTTGGGCTATGACTATTCACCCCCTCCTGGATTCAGCTGGAGTGGTGAAGGACTTTTCCACTTCCAGCTGTTGGTTACTGGCTCTCTGTCATAACTACTATCCCATAGCTGGGTGTAAGCAGAGAGTAATTTTGCAAGTAGCAGCCAATATACCCATCTAAAGCTATAACCTCGAGCCTGTGGATTGTTTTGCTGAGTACTTCCTCAACTGCTTCAGGCAGAATCCAGTCGATTACTTTAAATGCTTACATGCTTACATGTACCACAGAGGTGAAAGGCAACCTCTCGTTATGAGTGGAAGGCAATAGCAAGCAGCTGGAGGCAAGATCACCCTAAATCACCACAGATGCTTGCTAAACAAACATCTATCAACTAGACTTCTGGAAACTGTGTAGTAATTGGGCAGTAGCCATCTGTGAAGTTTCCATAGGGGAAAGCAAATTAGCAGGTTTCACACATGGGAGAGGTGAGCCACTAGAGCTCAGTGGCGAAACAGCTCTGTAGACACACACCAGATGAGGTGGGATTAAGGATCTGTCCTCATGGCATCAAGATACTGCTAAACAAGCTCATTTGCTTAGAGGAGCAAATCTAGCTATGGCAACATAATCTGGTTATGCTAAGAAAGCCATCCTACCATGGAATGTAGATCTACCTTCGTTCCCCATCTCCAGTGCAATGCTACTTTGAGCTGCCATTTCAACATTGCCTTTGAATGGACTGTATTCTGCACAGTGTTCCTGTATCTTGGGAAATAATGCCTGTCCTGGAGCAAAGAAAAAAGCATTGTCAAAAAAGCCTGCTTACCAAAGGTATGCATTGCATAGTACTCTTCAGACATTATAACCTACTGGAGAGTATTTGGCCATTTCAGTGTTGTTCTGCAAGATTGCTCCTGAGGGTTGCCCCAGTAAAGCTTTTTAGATAAAGGACCGCTCCAAGGTCACTTTTTGGGACATCAGGACATGCCTGAAACACTCCACGAATAGCTACACTTTATGTCAGGTCTACTCCTGTGTGCAACATCTATCCCAAAGCACTTGTGACATACCTGCTATGGCCTTTTGGCACGTACCACCCATGCCAAAGCTTGCTAATGGTTGCTTTAGGACTCACTACCTCAGCAGTAATATGGATGGATATTATTCCTATCATACTTGCAAACTCGTGGGATCATAACATCCTTCAGATGTGGGGACCAACAGCAGGCCTCTAATTTCTGGATGTGAAAAGACACTTTTCATAGCCTCATATCAGGAGCTAGAACAAGCCATCAATAAAGACAAACTCATTTCCAAGACATAGCCTGCTTCAAAAGTGGGTGGAAGACCAGGAAGGTGGCCACATACAATCCCTACAGATCTGCAGGACTGTACTTCAGTGAGGGAAATTCCTCTTAAGCAATTTGGCATCAGTGTCCTGGAGCTGGTTTAACTACCTGCATCCCCAACACAACTGATGCATTTCAGAGATGCAGCATACCTAATTGTGCCGATAGAACAAACATTGCCATCAAAATACGACTTTTCATTTTAGAGGTCCCACAATGTTACATTTCAGGATTCATCCCCAAATCAGCAACAAGGCATCCATAGGATCACATAATGAATATTTGCTTAAATAACTCAAAACTCCATTAAGCTTCAGAAAAGTCCCAATTTTGAGCATTCCTGTGGTTTTACTTGACAGTGGGTAATTCCCCCAGTCTGACCATTCCAGAAGAAGCTAGTGTCCTGACCCTTCATCACAGCAGTACAGTCAGTAGCGTGGATGGATAGTTGCACCTTGCTGCTCCATGGAGGGGTCTAACAGCACAGACAATTTTATACCACACCTAGAAAGTGCAATTATCGGAGGCAAACAGTACACCAATATGTTGCTGCCACTAGATGGCAAAAAGCGCACGTGGAAAGCAGCGACACGTTTCTGAGAAGACAACGACTAGTCTCTTCGCTCACGGGAGTTCATTCCTTCCTTGGGTGGTACAGGCAGGAAGGCAACAAGGCAGCACAAAAGCCCTGTCCAAGCATGCACTGTGCCCTTGGAAAAGCTGCATTGGGTCCCAACGCTGCCTGATTATCCACCTCCCTCTGCATTGAGTTGTGTTGTAAAGCTAGCTACCACAAAAAAAAAAAAAAAAAAAAAGGCTGCAGCGGGAGCCCCCACAGGGGGCATGGGGAAGCTTTGAGGACAGGGCTCAGTAGAGTTCAGGAGTCTGGCTGCAAGAGACTGTGAAGGTCTGGGGAGAGTGCAAAAAAAGGGAGGAGGGGGAAATCCTTAGCCATTTGGAAAGATTGACTCTGCAAGATTCCTTGTTGTCTTGTGGAGTGATTATGGGACACACCACGTGATGTGGACAGAGACTTAACTAACAGAAAATCATCTCACCCACTGTAGGCCTGGTGACACGCTGCACTGTGGGGGTCACATGGGAAAACACTGGCACCAAACACTAACTACCACAGTGATGGTGTTACAAGATTTCTTTCCCAAACATACTGGGGAAGAAATTCTCCAACCTGTCTCCCCCATCTATACGGCACCATCTCCTTTGAACACTAGGCTGGGCAGTGATTCCTACTGCCATTGCATCTCTGTGAACACAAAATGAGCTGTCCTTGGGGGCTGAATGACTGCAAGGCTCACAGGTTACATGGCAGCAAGGACTTGTGCTATACATCCCAGCAGGCATGCTGCAAAGGACCATGTTACCGGTAAGCTTCATTTCATCTGGCATAGTGCTACAGACAGCATATTTGTCCTCTTTTTGCACCTACTAACTTTCTTCATGAGAAAATGCCCTCTCCATACTTCTTGGGTTTAACAGCCTTTGCAACACCTTGCAAAGCACAATGACACCAGAAAAAGCAGATATTGAAGAGGCCCCACTCTCAGCTGCACAAGGGCCATGCTAGGGCAATTACAGGCATGTCAAAAGAAAGACAGCTTACATGAATCTAGTTGCTGATTAATAAGTTTTTGTCCTCCATAGTACTCAAGGACTAAATCACACCTTCCTTGTGCTGACCCCTGTACCAACGCAAAAGCTCAGTCCTGAGCTTCCCGCTGTGTGGCTGAGGAGAAGGAATTACTGGCACAGGAGCTGCTGGAGGTGACAGCCCCTTATAACATCCCTTCACAAACACCAGCTGTATCATAACCCTTGACTGTCAATTAGGGAACTGTTCTAGTCTCTCACTATTTTCTCTGCTCATAGCTGTACTGATCTGCTTACAGTTAGACTCATTCAGTATGATATAATTTCACATGCTGCTGCATTTTCATACTTTGGCACCTTCTGTATCCTACTGTGCATTCGAGCACCTGGGAATAGAGAGGGTTGGTCATTTTCCAGGTCTGGCCAGGTAGCAGTAGCAGCAGCCAACTACTGAGGTCCATCTAACCAGTCCCCATCTCCTCAAACGAAAGGAGATACATAAGCATTACAACTTTGACAAACCACTCTGGACACATACACTAAAGCACACACGAAAAGAAACCTGTGAAAACAGCACACTATCTTCTTCCCCTCTTCATGGGGAATAGTTTGGATTAAAGAAAACATTCTTACGGAGAGAAGAATGATCAGGAGGCAAGAGAGAAGATGAGAGAGACACTTTCATCCCTTACAGCACAGGGGACTGGGAAGGCAACGAGCTGTCCAGGCTCTGCTCCTGCGATCTCATTCCCTGCAGATATGCCAGTTTCCCAAGGAAGGGATGCTGCCAGGGGAAATGTGGACAGTATCAAAAGTGACTACAGAGCTCTGGGAGCAGTAGTCAAGGGCATGAGGGCCCAGGTGGTGTTCTCCTCAATCCTGCTGGGGAGGACAAGTCAGTAGCAGGTTGCGGAACTGGTGTTGGCAAGAGTGTTTTGGGTTCTGTGATGATGGGACCGTGTTTGCAGATCAGTGTCTGCTTGAGAGAGATGAGATACACCTCACTAAGCAAGGCAAAGCTATTTTCGCCAGTAGGATGGCTGACCTCATAAGGAAGGCTTTGAACTAAGAATGATGAGGGAGGGAGAGAGTAAACAGCAGTCCTGTGGGGGAGTGATGGACAGGATCACTATGCAAAGCGCATGGGGTGATGTGACAGGAAGAGACTACAAAATCAACAAAATGGGGCTTAAGCAAGGACACCTCCAGTACTTGCATGTAAGCAAGGAAGTGGCTACAAGGCACCGTTATGAAGAAATCCCCTAACCCCTGTCCAGGAACTCAGCATGTTGGGGTGCCTCTCTGAAGTGCCTGTATGCTAATGCACGCAGCCTTGGGGAGAATAAACATGATAGATAGAGATATGTGTGCTGTTGCAGGGCTATGATCTTGTTGGGATCACAGAGACACGGTGGGATGGCTCCCATGACTGGAGTGTTGCAATGGAGGGAAGCAGGTTCTTTAGGAAGGACAGGATGGGTAGGCGAGGAGGGGAAGCTGCCCTTTATGGGAAAGAGCAGCTGGAGTGCATGGAGCTCTGCCTGGGGATGGATGAGGAGCCAACTGAGAGCTTATGGGTTAGGATTAAAGAGAAGATTGGCAAAGGTGACATTATAATGGCTGTCTGCTATAGGCAACCTGGCCAGGAAGAACAAGCGAATCAGGCCTTCTACAGGCAGATAGGAGGAGCCTCACATTTGCAGGCCCTGGTCCGCATGGGGGACTTCAACCACCCCGATATCTGTTGGAGGGACAACACAGCAAGACATCCAGGGGGTTCCTGGAGTGCATTGGTGATAAATTCCTCCTCCAAATGATAGAGCAGTCAAGAAGGAGAGGTGCTCTGCTGGACCTCATACTCACTAACAACAAGGGGCTCGTTGAGGATGTGAAAATCAAAGGCAGTTTTGGGTGCAGTGACCATGAGATGGTGGACTTCAGGATCCTGAGGGTACAAAGGAGAGCGAAAAGCAAGCTCACAACCCTGGACTTCAGGAGAGCAGACTTTCGCCTCTTCAGAGATCTGCTTGGAAGAGTCCCGTGGAATAAGGCCCTGGAGAGAAGAGGGGCCCAAGAAAGTTGGTTAATATTCAAGGATCACTTCCACCAAGCTCAAGAGAATTCCATCCCAACAAGCAAGAAGTCAGGCAACAATGCCAGGCGGCCTGCATGGATGAACAAGGAGCTCCTTGTTCAAACACAAAAAAGGAAGCATACAGAGGGTGGAAGCAAGGATGGGTAACCTGGGAGGAATACAGAAACATTGTCTGAGCATCCAGGGATGAAGTTAGGAAAGCTAAAGCCCAACTGGAATTCAATCAGGCCAGGGATGTCAAAGACAACAAGAACTTCTTTAAGCACGAAAGCGACAAAAGGAAGACCAGGGAAAACGTGGGCCCATTGCTCAACAAGATGGGGGACCTGGTTACACAACACATGGAAAAGGCGGAAGTACTGAATGCCTTCTTTTCTTCTGTCTTTACTAGCAAGGCCAGCCTTCAGGAATCCCAGGTCCCAGAGACCAGGGGAAAATTTGGGGAGAGCAGACTTTCGCCTCTTCAGAGATCTGCTTGGAAGAGTCCCGTGGAATAAGGCCCTGGAGAGAAGAGGGGCCCAAGAAAGTTGGTTAATATTCAAGGATCACTTCCACCAAGCTCAAGAGAATTCCATCCCAACAAGCAAGAAGTCAGGCAACAATGCCAGGCGGCCTGCATGGATGAACAAGGAGCTCCTTGTTCAAACACAAAAAAGGAAGCATACAGAGGGTGGAAGCAAGGATGGGTAACCTGGGAGGAATACAGAAACATTGTCTGAGCATCCAGGGATGAAGTTAGGAAAGCTAAAGCCCAACTGGAATTCAATCAGGCCAGGGATGTCAAAGACAACAAGAACTTCTTTAAGCACGAAAGCGACAAAAGGAAGACCAGGGAAAACGTGGGCCCATTGCTCAACAAGATGGGGGACCTGGTTACACAACACATGGAAAAGGCGGAAGTACTGAATGCCTTCTTTTCTTCTGTCTTTACTAGCAAGGCCAGCCTTCAGGAATCCCAGGTCCCAGAGACCAGGGGAAAATTTGGAGCAAGGAAGATGTACTCTTGGTGGAAGACATCAGGGAATACTTAAGCAAACTGGACATAGATAAGTCCATGGGCCCTGACAGGATGCACTTATGAGTGCCAAGGGAGCTGGAAGATGTCATTGTGAAGCCACTTTCGATAATCTTTGATCAATCATGGTGACTGGCAGAAGTGCCCAAAGACTGGAGGAAAAAATAGGTCACTCCTATCTTCAAGAAGAGCAAGAAGGAGGACCCAGGAACTACAGCCCCCCTCACCTCCATCCCTGGGAAGGTGATGGAGCAGCTAATCCTGGAAACCATTTCCAGGCACATGACAGACAACAAAATCATCAGGACTAGTCAGAATGGCTTCAACAAGGGGAAGTCATGCTTGACCAACTTGATAAACTTCTACGATTAAAAGACCAGCCTGGTAGACAAGGGGAGAGCAGTGGATATTGTCTGCCTGGACTACAGTAAGTCCTTTGACACTGTCAGCAATAAGATCCTCATAGACAAGGTGTTCATGCGTACACAAGCTGGATGAGCAGACAGGAGTGCGGACTGAAAACTAACTGAACAGCCAGGCCCAGAGCATGATGATCAGCAGTGCAACGTCTAGTTGGAGGCCACTGACTAGCAGTGTACCCCAGGGGTCAATACTGGGTCCAGTCCTGTTCAAAATCTTCATTAATGATCTGAATGGTGGAGCAGAGTGTACCCTCAGCAAGTTTGCTGATGACACAAAACCGGGAAGAGTGGCTGATACACAGAGGGTTGCACTTCTATCCAGAGGGACCTTGACAGCCTGGAGAAATGGGCTGAAGGGAACCTCATGCAATTCAACAAGGGACAGTGCAATGTCCTGCACCTGAGAAGGAGCAATCCCAGGCACCAACACCTGCTGGGGGCCACCCACCTGGAAACCAGCTTTGCAGAAAAAGACCTCAGGGTCCTGGTGGACACCAACTTGACTATGAGCCAGCAATGTGCCCTTGCGGCAAAGAGGCAATAACGTATCCTGGGCTGTCTTAGACAAAGTATTGCCAGCAAGTCAAGGGAGGTGATACTTCCACTCTACTCAGCACTGCTGAAGGGAGTACTGTGTCCAGTTCTGGGCTCCTCAGTACAAGACAGACATGGACATACTGGAGAAAGTCCAACACAGCACCACTAAGTTGATAAAGGGACTGGAGCGTCTCATATGAGGAAAGGCTGAGAGAGCTGGGAAGGTTCAGCCCGGAGAAGAGACAGCTCAGGGGAAATCTCGTCAATGTATATAAATACCTGAAGGGAGGATGCAAAGCTCTTCTCAGTGGTGCGCAGTGACAGGACAAGAGGCGATGGGCACAAAGTGAAACACAGGAGGTTCCCTCTGAACATCAGGAAACATGTTTTTACTGTGAGAGTGACAGAGCACTCACACAGGTTGCCCAGGGAGATTGTGGAGTCTCCATGCTTGGAGATACTCAAAAGCTGGCTGGACAGAGTCTTGAACAACCAGCTGTAGGTGACCCAAGTGCCGGAGGACCTTAGCCATTCTGTGATTCTGTGCAGGGGGTGAGCAGCACAGGGCCCTCGATTTTCGTAATACTGCAGGAAGTTCAGGCCGCCTTTTTGTTGGAGGAAAGCACATCATCACGGAGCTCCAGCACGGCAGGCTTGCAGCGATCAGTGGGCATCTATAGAGAGCTCCCGTGGCCCCTGACCACCCAAGCTGGGCTCTGACCCCACCTCAAGCTCATTTCAGGGATGGGTGTCCTGAGGCACCCAGGCCACACGCTGAGGGAAAAACCAGGAGCGGGTGAGGCAAGAGCTCCTCCAGCGACTGCCGCAGCCTTTGGCCAGGCGGGAGCAGCCCGGGACCCTGCCC